>NC_134355.1:653899822-653994430 GCF_048569485.1 Anomaloglossus baeobatrachus
TGCAAAAATCTGATGGAAACCTACAGAACGTAAAGGAGGGGATCACAAAATAAAGGAGGTTCCGTTTGTTTCCTCACCACAAGTTACAGGTACTTAAGGCAAGTAATTTGGGCATATCTTTACCCTTGGGAGATGTAAACCTGTCTACCACCAAACACTAATGTGCCAAGAATATGGCCCATGTCATGCTGTTGTTCTTTCAGGCAAGGGTACAGGAACCAGGATTTTCCAACCTGGCAGAAGAAAGCCATTCAAGATTTAAGAGTTTTGGACTGACCAAGTTCTTTCCATCATGGGACAGAGAGGAAGGCACCAAGAAAAGTGAACCTTGCCCCAAGGTCATAGAATGCTTCTATCCTTCAAAAGCAAGGAATTGAGGAGACAGGTGCCAGGAACCGGTTTTCTGGGATGAAAGAGGTAATCTGGATCAGCAGCACAATGAAGATGGTGGAGTGGCCCCAAGGTCATGCTTTTAACCTTCAAGAATAGGGTGATGAGGAGGAACAAGTGCCGAGACCTCCCAATCTGGTATGAAGAAGGTTATCTGAACCATCATCGTCAATGGAGAGAGAAGTTAGACCGATGGCCAAGCCACTCCTCAACCCTACAATAGTTGGGCATTTAGGAATGACCTCCTTCGATTGAAAAGCATGCCCGGAGTCAGCTGTAAATTGAAGTCAACAACTAGCCTCAGGGTCACAAGAGGTGGAAATTTGGAACGTATTAAGTGCCAAGACGTCCCATCTTGGGGTGAGAACAGTGGTCTGTGCCAGCAGGAGCATGGAGAGACAAACTCACCGCGGAGTGCCACTGTCCAATTTTGGGAATTAAGGACGGATGAACAACAGGACCTTTATTATTAGGACAATGGGTGGTCTAAACCGCCAGCACATGGGAGGAGTAGTTTGTCCCAGGGTGGCATCATACTTCTATACACAGTTAGGAGCCCCCACAGACCTCCTACCTACAGATGGTGTAATCTGACACTAGGGTCACACCATACAATAATCAAATAGGATTAAGTGCCAGTGTCTCCAATCTGGGATGGCTGGGATTACAGCAATAAGTGTTTTCCTGTCATTTTCTAAAAGGACTGACCAATGTGTGTGGCGGCTGCTACATACATTTATCCAGTATTCAGAATCTCATATTTGGATGTTTTAGGAATTATTCATCTAAGAATACAGATAATTCCAGGGGTCCAGTGATTACGGCCACAGGTGCAAATTGATTAGCCAGACGTCCATGGCTAGTTGTCACATATTTTGTTTTAGGGGATGAATAGTCTTGATGGTTGGCAACTGATGAATTGTAGAATGGAAAAGCCACCTGTGCGGATTACACTGGGGAACGCAATTTTTTAGGAGTTAGGTCAGACAACTGTTCTTAATTAATTTTTGGATGCTGAATCCAGAAATGATCTCAGTTTTTCTCTATCACGTCTAGTTTTTGAACTATAGGATTTTTGTCTTCTCAAAAATATGTAAACTACTGTACCTAAAAAGTGTTGTTTTTTTTTTAAATAGTACAAATATGAATAAAAAAGCTGCACACACCTCTCACCACACTGTCTCAGTTGTGACTACTCTTACAAGTTGCCACGTAGCTCTATATGAGTTGCATTGTACTGAGATAACAAGTCTTATTACAGAAATCAGTGCAATTGTGCTTCTATGGCAGGTAAGTTGAGGAGGAAAAACTTGACGTGATAGAAAAAAACTGACTACATTTTTGGAATCAGCATGCCAATCTTAGTATAAATCAGCTCAAAAACCTAACTCAACAGAATTTTTTTTCAAATTGTTCCCCAGTGTTATCTATCAGATCAGACACCAACAGTTTATTGATTACATTATATCACCCAAGACATATCCTCACCGGAGCAGGCATGTGATTATCTATACACACTGCACTATATTCCTGTGGGATCCACTGATTGCAGTAGAAATGCAGTGAGGTCTGTAAAGTACAAGTGCTGGCGGCCATCAGACACGTGCTACATGAGCGACATCTGCTGGTGAAGAGCATGAACAGCATTCTGTAGAGATTCTGTATGTTCCATTTATATCGTCATCACTTAGTGGCCGGACGATTACATCCCATAAGATACACATTATATGGAAGGAACTATTGGGACCCACATCTTAAATCAATAAATTCTTGTTGCTCATCCGGCCCCATCGCCCACCGATGTATAATGTCCGGCACCATTGCTGCCCTCCCCGGTATATAAAATCCTGGCACGTTGCTCCCTGGTGCATAATATCTGGTCCCATTGCCCCCTGATATATAACATCCAGCACAAGTGCCCCCCCCTCACCCCCCGGTGTATAACATTTGGCACCATTGCACCCAGTGTATAATATCTTGCCACATTGCTGCATGTCTAGATAACATCCGGCCCCTCCGCCCCCCTGGTGGATAACATCCGGACCCTCCGCCCCCCTGGTGGATAACATCCGGACCCTCCGCCCCCCTGGTGGATAACATCCGGACCCTCCGCCCCCCTGGTGGATAACATCCGGACCCTCCGCCCCCCCCGGTGGATAACATTCGGACCCTCCGCCCCCCCCGGTGGATAACATTCGGACCCTCCGTCCCCAGGTGTACAACATCCGGCCCCTCTAATGGGGTAAAAAAGACAAAAAGGGATGTAAAGGAAGACAAGAGACACTTGTGGAAAATTCAATCATTTTATTATCTGCCCTGAAAGCATGCATTATATTACAGCACCTGTAAACAGTCAATTCATAGCGCTGACATAAGCAGCTTCGCGGGATCTGGAATGTTCGGTATTCACACCTGACATAGAACGGACATTAATGCGGCGCCTCCTGTGGCTGGAAACATTCATAGCAGCTTTACAAAGAATGACTTCAGCTATCCCCATTGCACTTTATCAAATTTATTGCTACATGAAGAAAAAAAAAAGGCCATTAAATCGTATGTTGACATCACCGATACTGATTGTCTACATGCAAATTCCTGCGTACAGAACCGGCCTGAGATAAGCGACCCGTGGCCTTTACAATGGAACTACAAATCCCAGCATTCTCAGCTGCTGGGACTACAACCTGTGAGGCCATTTCTGCATTTTACATCACCGTTAATGGCTCTAATAGGAGAGCGCAGTGATAGCTCTGACGTCGGTGAGCAGTAGATTGCTTAATTATAATTATTGAGCATTAAAAAAGAAAAAAAAAATTCTCAGTAAATATAAACCCTTTAAATAAAAAAAAAAAAAAAGTCGAATCAATCCCTTAATATCTATACAGCGCTGCTTATTTGAGCTCCAAATCCCATAGAGATAAATGATGAAATTGTTTTTTTAGGTCACCACTAGGGGGAGCTTACGAGGTTTGTGCATACACATTGATTTTAACACAGTATGCTCCCCCTAGTGGTGGCTACGTAGTAAGTAAGAAGTAGTAAGAAAATTAACATTAAAATCTGTGTTTCCAGGGAATTTGGAGCCAAGATTTCCCCCCCAAAAAATAGGTAATCCATCAGCGCAGTATTGTGGACCCAGGGTGGTAAAAGGTGGAGGTTCCCTTTAATTTTTTTTTGTTAAGTAGCCCAATGAGCCATGTCTTAGTGATACCTGTTCAGGGTAAAGTTGGGAGGTCCCCATACACAATGCATGGTGGACCTATCCCAGCAATATTGATTTTTCATTGGTCATCGCCAGCTTTCCCACATATAGTTAAAAAAAAAAAAATTCAAATTTATTATATTTAACCGCTCGCCAGAAAGGGATGGACATGCCCTTTAAGGTGGTCTCTCACACGACGTACAAATCAGACGGGACATTGATCACCAACCCCAACCCCCCATAGACAAATCACACAAAAATGAATCGGAACACAATGGATCAATTGTTTACTTTTCTGGAGATAGATATAAAATATACATCATTTCCGTATCTCGGTGAAGTGGGAATAACGGATTTTATACTTATAACGATTGGGAAAAGGGTTAATAAAGGCGTATAAAGTATTGCATAGTGCTGAACAGTCTGGGGTGAAAGATTCCACCTATATAAGAGGAGGAGGAACGGAAATAAGTGGCTGGAAATGAGACGTGTCGGCAAATTTGGGAAACGTCCACCGTAAATGCGATGCTCCGACTCAACCGCATCCGTCACAGTGCGAGCGCCGTAAGACCGCCGGCATCTAAACAGGGGCGGGAGCGGAAAAGTTTAACTGTAATGGGTGCGTCAAAAGGTCTCCTATGTTAAAAGGGTGATTCTACCATTTCAAAACCTCTGCTTGCTGTTATTCTTAAAGGGGAGGCCCACAATGTACACACTGCGGAGCTATCCTTATTAGGCTTTAGTATAAAAGGCCAATAGCTCCCTACACTGAGTAGTGGCCGTTCTCAGTACTGCAGCTGCAGTACTAAGAATGGCCACTAAGCAGTGTATGGAGCGGTGCTGTTATGGTGGTCTTCTGACCTGATCGGTAGGGGTGCTGGAGGTCTGACCCCCACTCATTTGATATTCGTGACTTTCTATGGATAAGATATGAATGTGACTAGTCCTGCACAACCCCTTTAAATGGGGTGTATAAAAGTCGGGGTCTCAAATGCAAGCAGATGTGTTGAAAACTGATGATATATCTACCGTATTTTTCGGATTTTAAGACGCACTTTTCCTCCCAAAAATTTAGGAGTAAAATGAGGGGTGAGTCTTATAATCTGGATGTAGTTTACCAGGGGATGGTGGAAAGGGGTCACAGCAGGCAGGGGCGAGGCTGTGGGCTGTGCTGGTGCTCGCTGCTGGGGGTGAGACAGGGACCATCCTGAAAATGAGGTGCAGGCTTCAAATAATGGTGCCCGAAGTCGGTCTCAAGATCTCATCTGCGCACGCGCCGTCTCCCGCCCATTGATCTCCCACTGCGGACTTAAGGAGAATGACACCCGGAGGTGGCGCGTGCACACACGAGATCTCAGCTGGTCATTGAGCTGATAGCTCAATCTGTGAATGCGCCAACTGCGGGCGCCATTTCTTCGAAGCCCGCACCGCCGGCAGTTTCTGGATGTACCTGCCTCATAGCTCCCGCAGCGAACATCCGGGACATCTGCCGCACCGCCTGCAGCATCGCAATACTCCAGCACCGCCTCTGCTTCTTGTGACTCTGCTCCACCACCCCCTCCCCCGATAAGACAACACCAGAGTATAAGACAGACCCCATATTTTTTTTTGTCTCTAAATTTGGGGTGCATCTTATAATCCGGTACATCTTATAAAACGAAAAATACGGTATGTAAAAGGGACAGTACACCATGCCCATTGAGCGATGCAATACACCTTGCCCATTGAGCGATGCAATACACCTTGCCCATTGAGCGATGCAATACACCTTGCCCATTGAACAGTGCACTACACCTTGCCCATTGAACAGTGCACTACACCTTGCCCATTGAACAGTGCACTACACCTTGCCCATTGAACAGTGCACTACACCTTGCCCATTGAGCAATGCACTACACCTTGCCCATTGAGCAATGCACTACACCTTGCCCATTGAGCAATGCACTACACCTTGCCCATTGAACAGTGCAGTACACCTTGCCCATTGAACAGTGCACTACACCTTGCCCATTGAACAGTGCAGTACACCTTGCCCATTGAACAGTGCAGTACACCTTGCCCATTGAACAGTGCAATACACCTTGCCCATTGAACAGTGCAGTACACCTTGCCCATTGAACAGTGCAGTACACCTTGCCCATTGAACAGTGCAGTACACCTTACCCATTGAACAGTGCAGTACACCTTGCCCATTGAACAGTGCAGTACACCTTGCCCATTGAACAGTGCAGTACATCTTACCCATTGAACAGTGCAGTACACCTTACCCATTGAACAGTGTAGTACACCTTGCCCATTGAACAGTGCAGTACACCTTGCCCATTGAACAGTGCAGTACACCTTGCCCATTGAACAGTGCAGTACACCTTGCCCATTGAACAGTGCACTACACTTTGCCCATTGAACAGTGCAGTACACCTTACCCATTGAACAGTGCAGCACATCTTGCCCATTGAACAGTGCAGTACACCTGTTGGCACCCCGGAGCTACTTTTAAGCAGCAGCCTCCTGTTTACCCTGTGCCCGTCTCACGGCAGACACACCCTGACACAATCCCTTGTACATCCTAGTGCAAGTGACTTGATGGTCAGGAATATATATATATAATAATAATAAAAAAATGCATATATGAGATGCTTCCAACATACAGTACATTAACATAGAGCCATTTCATATAAATCTAATTATACACAGCTTGTTATTAATACTCGAGCTGCGCGCAGGCACAACTGTGGGCGATTCTGGGTAAGAAAAAGCTAAAATATACAAAAAAAAAAATCAATATATTTCCCTTTCCAAACATATAGGAAAATACCGGCTAGCGATGATCTAAGGCTATTTGGAGACTCCTGATAGGATTATATTACACATAATTTGCAAAACACATCCCCTTATTTCAGAGCGTAGACATAGGTTTTTGTATTTTTTTTTTGTTTTTTATAAAATTACAATTATACGTATTTAATAAAAGTCTGATACAGAAATCCCTCTCTATACATACAAGTTCAGTAGTATATTCAAGCAAACCCAGTTATGCACAGGAGGACTGCGGCTCCGGCACAGTAAGACGGTAAGGCCCCTTATATCGTTTTGGCAAAAAAAAAAAAAAAACAATAAAAAAAAAAAAAGTTATGAAAAATAATTTTCTGGAATAAAAAGAAAAAAAAAAAGTCCATTTTAATAAATTTAATTATGCTTCGGTGAACGTGAAGAAAAAACAAAAATAAAAAATATACAGGACTTGGGAGGTTGCATGAGCCGGGCGCCTCACGACAACTGTACGGCCTTTTTCAGCTTGTCGATTTCACTCTGCAGGGGATAAAACAAAAAGTGGGTTAACTTTTTGGGGGGCAAAACTATGACCCCATATTAGACAAAAGATTTACAATCTGGGCCCCCGGATGTGTTCGGTCATTTAGGTGTAGGGCAGCACCTTCAGGTCTGATTGATACATGGTCAGAGTGTAGTCATTGGGCTCTCAATATAAAGAGCAGTGATCAAGGAGATTAATACATTTCCAGGAGGTATAGCAGAGAAATGAAATAATGCAGAATGTAGAAGGAAGTAGGAACAGCACCGAAATGCGCGTGGGGGACAGCACCGAAACACATGTAGGGCACTCTTCTGATACAGGTAATATTATTCCCTTTTACATTGGCTTTATTGATTATACAGTAATGTATTTATTGATAAATAATAAATATTTGATACATTGATTTATTGATTACCAACACTATTTATGGATCAGTGTCCTCCTTGTGTCACATTCCATCACAATACTATCAATATATGTACACTGCATTTAAGAATTGATATATTTTCTGTATCATAGTATTGTGGTGCCACCTAGTGGCTATTTGTGCTTACTACGACAACGTTATAACTTATGGTGGCAAATCCTGCTTTCAATGCTATGCCAATGGTGTTTGGACATAGTGATTATGGTTGCAGCGTTTTGTACAAGGACCTTCAAAGAAGTGATCTTAAAAAATATTAGGATGTTAAAGGGGGTTTCTCCACTTTAGAAACAGAATTAATAATAATAATAATAATAATAATAATTTTATTCATTTATATAGCGCTATTAATTCCACAGCGCTTTACATACATTGGCAACTCTGTCCCCATTGGGGCTCACAATCTAGAGTCCCTATCTGTATGTCTTTGGAGTGTGGGAGGAAACCGGAGAACCCGGAGGAAACCCATGCAAACACGGGGAGAACATACAAACTCCTTGCAGATAGTGTCCTTGGTGGGATTTGAACCCAGGACCCTAGCGCTGCAAGACTCCAGTGCTAACCACTGAGCCACCGTGCCGCCCAATTAATCACCGGGATTTTCCTATATAAGCTAAAGCACTATCAGGCTGAGTCTATACATATCTTTAGAGGTCTGCTTGGATGTTTAGGTTTTGAAATCCAAAAAAGTAAAAGTTTATAAAATCATCAGCTTCTTGAGTGACAGCAGCTGAGGATCAGATAATATCTGGGGGCTATTCATAGTTATCCCCTCCCCCTGTTAGAATTAGCATAAGTATACAATTTATTTAAATTTTGACTAGAAGGACCTGTGTGAGGTCATACCCATGTGACAAGAAGGGGTTGGGCCTCAACCAACAAAGCTGATACCAGGAAGCAACATTTTTCTGTTGGCTGAGGCCCCGCCCCTTCTGGTCACATGGGTATGACCTCACCCAGGTCCTGCAAGTCAAAATTTAAATTGATTGTATAATAATTATGCTAATTCTAATAGGGGGAGCTGATCCTCAGCTGCTGTCACTCAAGAAGCTGCCGATTTTATAAACTTTACTTTCTTTGATTTCAAAACCTAAACATCCAAGCTGCCCACTACAGGTATGTATAGAATCAGCCTGATAGTGCCAGTATAGCCCTGGCTTTAGGTTATATACGAACATCCTGGTGACTGATTCACTTTAAATGGGTTCTACCTAAAGTCATTGTATGTGTTTTGCGTAGGGAACTATCCCCACAAGTCCACATTACCCAATGCACGGTAATGTAACTTATCGGCCCAGGACAAGCGAGACGTTCATTGCATGTTATCTGGCCCCTAGGTTTGGAGATTAGACCTCACTCACCTCTAAACCGCTGCGCAGCATCCGCTCCTCTTCTAGATCTCGCTTTATTTTATCCAGCTCATTCCTAAGAAAAACATGCAAAGATACAAATTACATAAGAAGTGAGCTCAATTCTGCAGAAGAGAGGAAAAGATGGAACCACAATGTAGCAAAAAAACAAAATCATCCTGACTGAGTCCGTGTAGGAAATGTGGGGAAGTTGCAAGAGCGAGCCGGAAGAGCAGACCATCATCTCTTCCCCTGATACACAAGTCCTTCCAGATCCCCACAGATCCGGCCTCTCCTTTTTGTGAGTTGCTCCTGCCCCCTCTCCCTCACACAGATGACTTTAGCAGGCCGTCCCCGGTACCTGTGTTCTTTCCTGAGCGCGTCCACTATGGTCAGCAGCTCGCCGATCTGGGCTCTTAACTCATCCATCTCGCTCTTTTTTCCATCCACAAGGTCAAGTTTTGGTTTGACGTCCGCAACCACGGGGCTCAGGGGAGCGGGGCTGGGTCTGGACGCGGCCGACATGGGTGAGAATATGGACATGGGAGCTGCGATCACCGACGGCTGAAATAAAGATAAAAGGGACGTTACAAGAACAATGGAAGCGGCTGCAGCCGTGCGCTCGGCTTGCATCTGATCACATCTCGTACATTGTCATGTTCCCTCAATGGGAGGATCGGACGGAGACCCAATGATACCTAAAATGTCGGGGGCTACGTGTTCAACTGAAAAATAGGGGGACACAGATTTGTTTTTTCCTAAGCTTCTCAGCTATTGCTGGATTTTTTGTCACTCTGAAGAATATGGACTCTGTTCTAGATCTCTGAATAATACAAACGTGGCCTCGTGTAGTGCAATCCAAACCGGAGACGTGCTGCAACTACTAATGCACATGGAAAGGAAGATGCCTACAGGGCCCACTACTATGGCGCTGATGACACTATAGGGTCTGTGTGTGCTTGGCGTGGAGGTAGAGAAGTGGTCAGACATGGGTGAGTGCATAGTCTGTCTCTAGTGATGAGCGGGCACTACCATGCTCGGGTGCTCAGTACTCGTAACTAGTGATGAGCGGGCACTACCATGCTCGGGTGCTCAGTACTCGTAACTAGTGATGAGCGGGCACTACCATGCTCGGGTGCTCAGTACTCGTAACTAGTGATGAGCGGGCACTACCATGCTCAGGTGCTCAGTACTCGTAACTAGTGATGAGCGGGCACTACCATGCTCAGGTGCTCAGTACTCGTAACTAGTGATGAGCGAGCATGTTTGGGTGCTTGGTACTCGAAACTAGTGATGAGCGGGCACTACCATGCTCAGGTGCTCTGTACTGGTAACTAGTGATGAGCGGCCACTACCATGCTCGGGTGCTTGGTTCTCGTAACTAGTGATGAGCGGGCACCATCATGCACAGGTGCTCAGTACTCGTAACTAGTGATGAGTGAGCACTGCCATGCTCGGGTGCTTGGTTCTCGTAACTAGTGATGAGCGGGCACTATCATGCACAGGTGCTCAGTACTCGTAACTAGTGATGAGCGGGCACTACCATGCTCGGGTGCTCAGTACTCGTAACTAGTGATGAGCGGATACTACCATGCTCAGGTGCTCAGTACTCGTAACTAGTGATGAGCGGGCACTACCATGCTCGGGTGCTCAGTAGTCGTAACTAGTGATGAGCGGGCACTACCATGCTCAGGTGCTCTGTACCCGTAACTAGTGATGAGCGGGCACTACCATGCTCAGGTGCTCTGTACCCGTAACTAGTGATGAGCGGGCACTACAAATGCTCGGGTGCTCGGTACTCATAACTAGTGATGAGCGAGCATGTTTGGGTGCTTGGTACTCGAAACTAGTGATGAGCGGGCACTACCATGCTCAGGTGCTCTGTACTGGTAACTAGTGATGAGCGGGCACTACCATGCTCAGGTGCTCTGTACTGGTAACTAGTGATGAGCGGCCACTACCATGCTCGGGTGCTTGGTTCTCGTAACTAGTGAGGAGTGGGCACTACCATGCTCGGGTGCTCGGTACTCAGAACTAGTGATGAGCGAGCATGTTTGGGTGCTTGGTACTCGAAACTAGTGATGAGCGGGCACTACCATGCTCAGGTGCTCTGTACTGGTAACTAGTGATGAGCGGGCGCTACCATGCTCAGGTGCTCTGTACTGGTAACTAGTGATGAGCGGGCGCTACCATGCTCAGGTGCTCTGTACTGGTAACTAGCGATGAGCGGGCACTACCATGCTCAGGTGCTCTGTACTGGTAACTAGCGATGAGCGGGCACTACCATGCTCAGGTGCTCTGTACTGGTAACTAGTGATGAGCGGGCGCTACCATGCTCAGGTGCTCTGTACTGGTAACTAGCGATGAGCGGGCACTACCATGCTCAGGTGCTCTGTACTGGTAACTAGCGATGAGCGGGCACTACCACGCTCAGGTGCTCTGTACTGGTAACTAGTGATGAGCGGGCGCTACTATGCTCAGGTGCTCTGTACTGGTAACTAGCGATGAGCGGGCACTACCATGCTCGGGTGCTTGGTACTCGTAACTAGTGATGAGCGGGCACTACCATGCTCGGGTGTGAAATCTTCCAGAAAAACGCTTAAATTCCCCATTGACTTCCATTATACTTGGGTACTCGTGTCGCATCCATCCGAGCGTCTGACTGCTAGTTACGAGTCCCGGGCACCTGAGCATGGTAGTGCCCTTTCATCACTAGCGGTCTCAAATAACATTTCATGCTTATATCTAGTATAAAGGATAAATGTATGATCAGTTAGGGCTGGGACCTTTTGACCAATCAGGAGAATGAGGCGTACAAGGTCCCTGTATAACTGTAGCAGTACTGAGCATGTGCAACCATGGTTTGAGTAACTGTCGCACATGCTCTGTACTGCTCTAGTCACAAAGGCCTGAGCAGCTCCTATACATTTATACATGGTGTTTATGGGACAAGCGCACACTTCCGCATACCTTCTTAAAGTCCGGCGTCGATGGTTTGGCACTTTCCTCCTCGTCCTCGTGATGCGCTTTTGGCTCCTCAGTCAAGTCTTTGTTTTGCTACAAGAAATAAGTAGACAACCATGATTGTGACATCATCAGACAATAAACGCCATTATACAAGACATCACCGGCACATTTGCAAAAGACTGGATTGGCAGCAGCGGTGCTGGCTACAGTGAGCCCATCTATGGGGCCGCCATAGAAAAGGAGCATTTATCGGTGGCATGCTGCCATTGCGCTAAAGGGTGTCGTAGCCCAATGGCCTAGTTTGTACAACAATAAAATAAGTGGCTTCCACCTAAAGCCGCCATTCCCTGTAAAGCAGCTGCGGTACTTACAGAATGCAGCCCATTGAAGCGCCCCGGTGGTCTCTTGCCGGGCATCTTTGGTCTGCTGGCAGTGGGGTGGGAGAGGTTCTCTGAGGTAGTCAGCACATCATCAAAGCTGAGATCAGAGGGAGCTGAAGGGGACAAAGCAGAGAGGTCATCATCCCTGGATTAAGGGTTCAAAACACACCATGGAAAAATCGCTTAACTAGCAATAACCTAAACAATACAGATTGCAGACACACGGGCGGGGAGCCACGGCAGAGCCACGCCGCACCGGTAATGGCCGTGTTCAAACATTCCCACAATGGATGGAACTCAAAGTAATAATTCTCAAAAATACTGGACAAGAAAGCGCCGACCATGGTATGACTATGTGGGGGAAGCTACGAGAACCATGGTATGACTATGTGGGGGAAGCTCCGAGAACCATGGTATGACTATGGGGGGGAAGCTCAGAGAACCATGGTATGACTATGGGGGGGAAGCTCAGAGAACCATGGTATGACTATGGGGGGAAGCTCCGAGAACCATGGTATGACTATGTGGGGGAAGCTCCGAGAACCATGGTATGACTATGGGGGGAAGCTCCGAGAACCATGGTATGACTATGGGGGGGAAGCTCAGAGAACCATGGTATGACTATGGGGGGGAAGCTCAGAGAACCATGGTATGACTATGGGGGGGAAGCTCCGAGAACCATGGTATGACTATGGGGGGGAAGCTCCGAGAACCATGGTATGACTATGGGGGGAAGCTCAGAGAACCATGGTATGACTATGGGGGGGAAGCTCCGAGAACCATGGTATGACTATGGGGGGGGAAGCTCAGAGAACCATGGTATGACTATGGGGGGGAAGCTCCGAGAACCATGGTATGACTATGGGGGGGGAAGCTCAGAGAACCATGGTATGACTATGGGGGGGGAAGCTCAGAGAACCATGGTATGACTATGGTTGGGAAGCTCCGAGAACCATGGTATGACTATGGTTGGGAAGCTCCGAGAACCATGGTATGACTATGGGGGGGAAGCTCCGAGAACCATGGTATGACTATGGGGGGAAGCTCCGAGAACCATGGTATGACTATGTGGTGGGGGGGGAGGAGAGATCTGGGAGCCATAATATGACTGTGTGTGGGGGGGGATCCTGGAGCCATGATGTGACTATGGGGGGAAAGCTCCAAGCTCCGGGAGCCATGTTATGACTATGGAGGGGGGGGGGGGGGGGGAAGATCCGGAATCCATGGTATGACTATGGTGATGGTGGTGTGGGGGGGAGGATATGATCTGGGAGCCATGGTATGACTATGGGGGGGGAAAGCTCCGGGACCCATGGTATGACTATGGGGGGGAAGCTCCGGAAGCCATGGTATGACAATTGGGGAGGGGGGGAGGAACGCTCCGGGAGCCATGGCATGACTATGGGGGAGAAAGCTCCCGGAGCTATGGTGTGACTATGGGGGGGGGGGAGCTCCAGGAGCCATGGCATGACTATGGGGGGGAAAGCTCCGGGAGCCATGGCATGACTATGGGGGAGAAAGCTCCCGGAGCTATGGTGTGACTATGGGGGGGGGGGGGGGAGCTCCAGGAGCCATGGCATGACTATTGGAGGGACGGTTCCGGGAACCATGGTATGGACTATGGTGGAGAAAGCTATGGGAGCCATGCTGTGACTATTGGGGGGGGAGGCTACAGGAGCCATGCTGTGACTATTGGGGGGGAGGCTACAGGAGCCATGCTGTGACTATTAGGGGGGAAGGCTACAGGAGCCATGCTGTGACTATTAGGGGGGAAGGCTACAGGAGCCATGCTGTGACTATTAGGGGGGAAGGCTACAGGAGCCATGCTGTGACTATTGGAGGGAGGCTCCAGGAGCCATGCTGTGACTATTAGGGGGGAAGGCTCCAGGAGCCATGCTGTGACTATTGGGGGGGAGGCTACAGGAGCCATGCTGTGACTATTGGGGGGGAGGCTCCAGGAGGCATGCTGTGACTATTGGGGGGGAGGCTACAGGAGCCATGCTGTGACTATTGGGGGGAGGCTCCAGGAGCCATGCTGTGACTATTAGGGGGGAAGGCTACAGGAGCCATGCTGTGACTATTAGGGGGGAAGGCTCCAGGAGCCATGCTGTGACTATTGGGGGGGAGGCTACAGGAGCCATGCTGTGACTATTGGGGGGAGGCTCCAGGAGCCATGCTGTGACTATTGGGGGGAGGCTCCAGGAGCCATGCTGTGACTATTGGGGGGGAGGCTACAGGAGCCATGCTGTGACTATTAGGGGGGAAGGCTACAGGAGCCATGCTGTGACTATTAGGGGGGAAGGCTCCAGGAGCCATGCTGTGACTATTGGGGGGGAGGCTACAGGAGCCATGCTGTGACTATTGGGGGGAGGCTCCAGGAGCCATGCTGTGACTATTAGTGGGGAAGGCTACAGGAGCCATGCTGTGACTATTGGGGGGGAGGCTCCAGGAGCCATGCTCTCACTATTTAAAATCTCACTATTTAGGGTGCATGGCTACAGGAGCCATGCTGGGACTATTGGGGGGGAGGCTACAGGAGCCATGCTGTGACTATTAGGGGGGAAGGCTCCAGGAGCCATGCTGTGACTATTGGGGAGGAGGCTACAGGAGCCATGCTGTGACTATTGGGGGGAGGCTCCAGGAGCCATGCTGTGACTATTGGGGGGAGGCTCCAGGAGCCATGCTGTGACTATTGGGGGGGAGGCTACAGGAGCCATGCTGTGACTATTAGGGGGGAAGGCTACAGGAGCCATGCTGTGACTATTAGGGGGGAAGGCTCCAGGAGCCATGCTGTGACTATTGGGGGGAGGCTCCAGGAGCCATGCTGTGACTATTGGGGGGAGGCTCCAGGAGCCATGCTGTGACTATTGGGGGGGAGGCTACAGGAGCCATGCTGTGACTATTGGGGGGAGGCTCCAGGAGCCATGCTGTGACTATTAGGGGGGAAGGCTACAGGAGCCATGCTGTGACTATTGGGGGGAGGCTCCAGGAGCCATGCTGTGACTATTGGGGGAGAAGGCTACAGGAGCCATGCTGTGACTATTGGGGGGAGGCTCCAGGAGCCATGCTGTGACTATTAGGGGGGAAGGCTACAGGAGCCATGCTGTGACTATTGGGGGGGAGGCTACAGGAGCCATGCTGTGACTATTGGGGGGAGGCTCCAGGAGCCATGCTGTGACTATTAGGGGGGAAGGCTACAGGAGCCATGCTGTGACTATTGGGGGGAGGCTCCAGGAGCCATGCTGTGACTATTGGGGGGGAGGCTCCAGGAGGCATGCTCTCACTATTTAAAATCTCACTATTTAGGGTGCATGGCTACAGGAGCCATGCTGGGACTATTGGGGGGGAGGCTACAGGAGCCATGCTGTGACTATTAGGGGGGAAGGCTCCAGGAGCCATGCTGTGACTATTGGGGAGGAGGCTACAGGAGCCATGCTGTGACTATTGGGGGGAGGCTCCAGGAGCCATGCTGTGACTATTGGGGGGGAGGCTACAGGAGCCATGCTGTGACTATTAGGGGGGAAGGCTCCAGGAGCCATGCTGTGACTATTAGGGGGGAAGGCTCCAGGAGCCATGCTGTGACTATTGGGGGGAGGCTCCAGGAGCCATGCTGTGACTATTGGGGGGGAGGCTACAGGAGCCATGCTGTGACTATTGGGGGGAGGCTCCAGGAGCCATGCTGTGACTATTAGGGGGGAAGGCTCCAGGAGCCATGCTGTGACTATTAGGGGGGAAGGCTACAGGAGCCATGCTGTGACTATTGGGGGGAGGCTCCAGGAGCCATGCTGTGACTATTGGGGGGGAGGCTCCAGGAGGCATGCTCTCACTATTTAAAATCTCACTATTTAGGGTGCATGGCTACAGGAGCCATGCTGGGACAATTAGGGGGAAGGCTGTGGGAGTCATGCTCTCACCATTTGGGGGGGGGGCTTCGGGAGCCATGATGTGACTTTTAGGAGAAAAAGGAGAAGGGGCCTCGAGAGCTATGCTGTGACTACTGGGGGCCTCAGAAAGTCGTGATGTGATGAGAAAAAAAAAAAAAAGTTAAATAATAATGAAAGGTGTACTCTAATTACTGTAAGATGGAGGGAGGGGACGACTATGGGGGTTGTAAGACTCCGTTGGTGTCTAAGCCTTATATTTGGAGATCACTGGCCCTACAGAGCGCCATGATTGGCTCCTCACATGTACAGCACCATTTACACAGGAACAATGTTCTGAGGTCATAAATTACAATTCTTATTAAATGAGGGGAGGAGGAGGAGGAGGAGAGCTGCCCTGGATCACTGCATACACCGCTCTGGATCTATCCCACACATCAGGGAATAATAGCAAAAGCGCTGAATGTGACAAGCTGCAGCTCTCCTCTCACAGCACTGTCATCAGGAAGGTTATTATAATGAAGGAGAGGGGGAGTGCTGCTCTATATACTTGTATAGACCACTTTAGATCTATCCCACACATCAGGGAATAATGCAGATGATACCTGGGATAGATCCAGAGTGCTGAATGTGACAAGCTGCAGCTCTCCTCTCACAGCACTGTCATCAGGAAGGTCATTAAAATGAAGGAGAGGGGGAGTGCTGCTCTATATACTTGTATAGACCACTTTAGATCTATCCCACACATCAGGGAATAATGCAGATGATACCTGGGATAGATCCAGAGTGCTGAATGTGACAAGCTGCAGCTCTCCTCTCACAGCACTGTCATCAGGAAGGTCAGGAGAGGAGGAGCGCTGCTCTGTACAGTTGTACACACCCCTGTGGATCTCTCTCTAAATCTCTGCTGGCGCCCTTTTGGGTAAACATAAAATGATCATACAAGGCGCTCTAAACTTTGTAAATAAATATGTCCCCAATGGAGAGAAATTTTTTTTTAAAAGGGTTTATTTTGCTCTTTAGCCACATCATCCTGAAGTAGTTTAACCATAAAAAAAATGGTGAAGGGTCCTCTTTAAAAAGCATGATAAGGAAGATTAAAGAGTTATACTCTCCTGACAGATTGAGCTCACTGATGAACTCTCAGTTAGCTCATTCTGCAAGCACCAATAGAGAAAGCAACACAAAGGCTACAGAGAGCAAAGGGTGGAAGAGTTTTAATACAAACCAATTCAAAAAGAGGTTGCAATCTAAAACTAAGGAAAAATAATATGTCCCTTAATGTGGCTATATCCTTAAAAGGTGTTTGTGTCCTTGAGTAAAAAAACAAAAAAATTTTTAAAAAAAAGCAGCGGGGGATCTCAGTAGCTCTTGGAACAGCGTTTTAAAATCCCCCTTTTTTTTTTTTTTTTTACAATCTTGGACAACCCCTTTAAATTAATAACATTTTGGCTGCCTCCACTAGAGGGAGCTCTCCGCTTTACTGAAGAAGTCAAAGCAGAGGTAAGCGCACAAGCTCCCTCTAGTGGCTGCTGCAGGAAGATGTAATTTTATCACTTATGCCCATAAAGCACTGTAACAAGAATACGTTGTACAAATATGTTAATGAGTACAAAATATTGAAATTAAATATAAATGGTGTTCAATGGTGCGCATTCACGTTACACCTAACATACACGGATGGTTCCACATCCATTGCAAATGGTGATTATTCTCTGTGGTGAACCTGTGATCATAGTCAAATTCAACAGAGCAGCAACCATGGACATCCAGCAGGAACATGACCCCAGTGTAGGAAGCTGATGTGCAGTGCAGACAGGCTCCCCCATTACAGGAAACTTGGTTTTACCCCCAAAAAAGGGTTATGTCACCAGAAAATGACCTATTGCTAAAATCAGGTCCTTATGTTCAAAAGAAAAATATTGCACTTTTCACACCGGCCACCAGGCCTAATAATAGACTCCTACTTCCTGCGCGTTACATGTACATTAGCAGCAATAGACTGACTCAGACCCTACTGAAGTGTACTGAAGTATATAAAATGTATGCTCTGATCATGGCGAAGGTCAGCGTCCAGGAGGAGGTGATGAGCTGTGACATCACCTATTGTGAATGGTGGGTCTATTTTCAACTGTATATAGAGGGGTTAGGTTAGCAATAATTGTACATGAGTAGGAGGAGGTGAGCTGTGACATCACCTATTGTGAATTATTAATCCTGTTTTATCTACTGTATATAGAGGTGTTAGCAGTCAATGTACAGGAGGGGGGAGGAGGTGAGCTGTGACCACCTATTGTGAATGGTTGACCCTGTGTTATCTGCTGTATATAGAGGTGTTAGTAATTATACAGGGAGGTGAGCTGTGACATCACCTATTGTGAATGGTCGATCCTGTGTTATCTACTATATATAGAAATGTTATCAGTTATTATATAGGTGGTGAGCTGTGACATCACCTATTGTGAATGGTGGATCCTGTGTTATCTACTGTATATTATAGAGGTGTTAGCAGTCATTGTACAGGAGAGGGGAGGAGGTGAACTGTGACCACCTATTCTGAATGGTCGATCCTGTGTTATCTACTGTATATAGAAATGTTATCAGTTAGGGCAGCACGGTGGCTCAGTGGTTAGCACTGCAGTCTTGCAGCGCTGGGGTCCTGGGTTCGAATCCCACCAAGGACAACATCTGCAAGGAGTTTGTATGTTCTCCCCGTGTTTGCGTGGGTTTCCTCCGGGTTCTCCGGTTTCCTACCACACTCCAAAGACATACAGATAGGGAATTTAGATTGTGAGCCCCAATGGGGACAGTTCCTTATGTATGTAAAGCGCTGTGGAATATGTTAGCGCTATTTAAAAATAAAGATGTATGTATGTATGTATGTATGTATGTATGTATGTATGCATGTATGTATGCATGCATGCATGTATGTACAAGAGGAGGTAAGCTGTGATATCACCTAATGTGAATGGTGGATCCTGTGTTATCTACTGTATATAGAGGTGTTAGCAATCATTGTACAGGAGGAGGAGGTGAGCTGTGACATCACCTATTGTGAATTATGGACCATCTACTGTATATAAATCCTTTCTGTGTTGACAATGAGACTGCTGAAAAGTCTTTTGTATATAACAGGAAAACAGGAAGTAAGAGTCCAGTATTTGGTCTAATGGCAAGTGTGGATTTTTAGGATATAGATAATTATATGGATAATTAGAAGAAGAAAAAAAAAACAATTTTATATAATTTAATAAAAAAAAAACCCTAAATTAAAAATATATTATTTTCTGATAACATATTCTCATAAAATGATCTTGGAAAGGGAAGAAGTGTCCTCTGAGTATGTCCTGCCCTCTTTGTATAGGGATACAGCAGGGGGCGCCCGGGGGACTCTCCTCCACTCGCTCCTTTAGCTCTGCCTTTTCTGCCATGCTGCAGCTCCTTCTTATATCTCAGCGCTCTGTGTTTTGGAGCCGGTCTGGATTTTTTGCCGCCCGGGCTTTGCTTGTTTGGTTCCTTATAAACTACAGATCTCTACATTCATCATTGCAAACGGAGGACTCTGCTGAGAGAACGTGATCTTACCAAAATGGAGAAGGGTAGGGGAAGTTCCTGATACGAGAGAAGGGATACATGGCAAACAGGAGAGGAAACAAAATCTGGAAAGAAAAGTCAAGGAGAGGAATGTCTAGAACAGAGATTGTGAAACCAAAATTACTTTGCAAAAGCAGAAAAAAAGAAAACATTTGAAGAAGAAAAGCAGAATCTGGACATGCAGCAAAAAGCAGAGATGTGAGGGGGGGGGGGGGCGCCAGACCGGTACAGAGCCAGGGGCCGGTACAGAGCCAGGGGCCGGTACAGAGCCAGGGGCCGGTACAGAGCCAGGGGCCGGTACAGAGCCAGGGGCCGGTACAGAGCCAGGGACCGGTACAGAGCCAGGGACCAGGATATAGCCAGGGACCAGGATATAGCCAGGGACCAGGATATAGCCAGGGACCAGGATATAGCCAGGGACCAGGATATAGCCAGGGACCAGGATATAGCCAGGGACCAGGATATAGCCAGGGACCGGTACAGAGCCAGGGGCCGGTACAGAGCCAGGGGCCGGTACAGAGCCAGGGGCCGGTACAGAGCCAGGGACCGGTATAGAGCCAGGGACCGGTATAGAGCCAGGGACCGGTATAGAGCCAGGGACCAGGATATAGCCAGGGACCAGGATATAGCCAGGGACCAGGATATAGCCAGGGACCAGGATATAGCCAGGGACCAGGATATAGCCAGGGGGCGGTACAGAGCCAGGGGCCGGTACAGAGCCAGGGACCGGTACAGAGCCAGGGACCGGTACAGAGCCAGGGACCGGTACAGAGCCAGGGACCGGTACAGAGCCAGGGACCGGTACAGAGCCAGGGACCGGTACAGAGCCAGGGACCGGTACAGAGCCAGGGACTGGTACAGAGCCAGGGACCGGTATAGAGCCAGGGACTGGTATAGAGCCAGGGACCGGTATAGAGCCAGGGACCAGGATATAGCCAGGGACCAGGATATAGCCAGGGACCAGGATATAGCCAGGGACCAGTATATAGCCAGGGACCAGTATATAGCCAGGGACCAGTATATAGCCAGGGACCAGGATATAGCCAGGGACCAGGATATAGCCAGGGACCAGGATATAGCCAGGGACCAGGATATAGCCAGGGACCAGGATATAGCCAGGGACCAGGATATATAGCCAGACACCAGGATATAGCCAGACCAGTATATAGCCAGGGACCAGGGCCAGATGGATGAAGGAGAATGGAGGGGCATTGGAAGCCCCTCTGTGATCACCGGCACCATCAGCACACCATTCCTATAATATAACAGATGTACTGTCTGGTCCAGGTATGGGCTCTTGTATGTCGTGGGGCTCCTGTATGTAGGGGGCTCCTGAATGTAGGGGGGCTCCTGAATGTCGGGGGGCTCCTGTATGTAGGGGGCTCCTGAATGTAGGGGGGCTCCTGAATGTCGGGGGGCTCCTGAATGTCGGGGGGCTCCTGAATGTCGGGGGGCTCCTGAATGTCGGGGGGCTCCTGAATGTCGGGGGGCTCCTGAATGTCGGGGGGCTCCTGAATGTCGGGGGGCTCCTGAATGTCGGGGGCTCAACTTTCTATAATCCAAGCACTACATCTTCACACAGGACTAATCCCAAGTGCAGCGGTGAAGGTTTGAGTGGAATTAACTTTCATCCCTTTTAGATGCAGCCACTTCTCAGATTCACACTTTTGCTCACTCGGGAGCAATCATTTTTTTATTTATCCACCTACATAATTGCGGCACCTCTCTCTCTGCGCACCTCGCACTTGAGGCACCTCTCTCTCTGCGCACCTCGCACTTGAGGCACCTCTCTCTCTGCGCACCTCGCACTTGAGGCACCTCTCTCTCTGTGCACCTCGCACTTGGGACACCTCTCTCTGTGCACCTCGCACTTGGGACACCTCTCTCTCTCTGCGCACTTGGGGCACCTCTCTCTGTGCACCTCGCACTTGGGACACCTCTCTCTGTGCACCTCGCACTTGGGACACCTCTCTCTCTGCGCACTTGGGGCACCTCTCTCTCTCTGCGCACTTGGGGCACCTCTCTCTGCGCACCTCGCACTTGGGACACCTCTCTCTGTGCACCTCGCACTTGGGACACCTCTCTCTCTCTGCGCACTTGGGACACCTCTCTCTGTGCACCTCGCACTTGGGACACCTCTCTCTCTCTGCGCACTTGGGGCACCTCTCTCTGCGCACTTGGGGCACCTCTCTCTCTCTGCGCACTTGGGGCACCTCTCTCTCTCTGCGCACTTGGGGCACCTCTCTCTCTCTGCGCACTTGGGGCACCTCTCTCTCTCTGCGCACTTGAGGCACCTCTCTCTCTCTCTGCGCACTTGAGGCACCTCTCTGCGCACTTGAGGCACCTCTCTCTCTCTCTGCGCACTTGAGGCACCTCTCTCTCTCTGCGCACTTGAGGCACCTCTCTCTCTCTGTGCACTTGGGGCACCTCTCTCTCTCTCTGCGCACTTGGGGCACCTCTCCCTCTCTCTGTGCACTTGGGGCACCTCTCTCTCTCTCTCTGCGCACTTGAGGCACCTCTCTCTCTCTCTCTGCGCACTTGAGGCACCTCTCTCTCTGCGCACTTGGGGAACCTCTCTCTCTCTGCGCACTTGGGGAACCTCTTTCTCTGTGCACTTGGGGCACCTCCCTCTCTCTCTGCACACTTGGGGAACCTCTCTCCCTCTCTCTGCGCACTTGGGGCACCTCCCTCTCTCTCTGCGCACTTGGGGCACCTCTCTCTCTGCGCACCTCGCACTTGAGGCACCTCTCTCTGCGCACCTCGCACTTGAGGCACCTCTCTCTCTGCGCACCTCGCACTTGAGGCACCTCTCTCTGCGCACCTCGCACTTGAGGCACCTCTCTCTCTGCGCACCTCGCACTTGAGGCACCTCTCTCTCTGCGCACCTCGCACTTGAGGCACCTCTCTCTCTGCGCACCTCGCACTTGAGGCACCTCTCTCTCTGCGCACCTCGCACTTGAGGCACCTCTCTCTCTGCGCACCTCGCACTTGAGGCACCTCTCTCTCTGTGCACCTCGCACTTGGGACACCTCTCTCTCTCTGCGCACTTGGGACACCTCTCTCTCTGTGCACCTCGCACTTGGGACACCTCTCTCTCTCTGCGCACTTGGGGCACCTCTCTCTGCGCACTTGGGGCACCTCTCTCTCTCTCTCTGCGCACTTGGGGCACCTCTCTCTCTCTGCGCACTTGGGGCACCTCTCTCTGCGCACTTGAGGCACCTCTCTCTCTGCGCACTTGAGGCACCTCTCTCTCTGCGCACTTGAGGCACCTCTCTCTCTGCGCACTTGGGGAACCTCTCTCTCTGCGCACTTGGGGAACCTCTCTCTCTGCGCACTTGGGGAACCTCTCTCTCTGCGCACTTGGGGAACCTCTCTCTGTGCACTTGGGGAACCTCTCTCGCTCTCTCTCTCTGCGCACTTGGGGCACCTCTCTCTCTGCGCACTTGGGACACCTCTCTCTCTGCGCACTTGGGGCACCTCTCTCTCTGCGCACTTGGGGAACCTCTCTCGCTCTCTCTCTCTGCGCACTTGGGGCACATCTCTCTCTGCGCACTTGGGGAACCTCTCTCGCTCTCTCTCTCTGCGCACTTGAGGCACCTCTCTCTCTGCGCACTTGAGGCACCTCTCTCTCTGTGCACTTGGGGCACCTCTCTCTCTCTGCGCACTTGGGGAACCTCTCTCTCTCTGTGCACTTGGGGAACCTCTCTCTCTGCGCACTTGGGGAACCTCTCTCTCTCTGTGCACTTGGGGAACCTCTCTCTCTCTGTGCACTTGGGGCACCTCCCTCTCTCTCTGCGCACTTGGGGCACCTCTCTCTCTCTGCGCACTTGGGGAACCTCTCTCCCTCTCTCTATGCACTTGGGGAACCTCTCTCCCTCTCTCTATGCACTTGGGGAACCTCTCTCCCTCTCTCTATGCACTTGGGGAACCTCTCTCTCTCTCTGTGCACTTGGGGCACCTCTCTCTGTGCACTTGGGGAACCTCTCTCTCTCTCTGTGCACTTGTGGAACCTCTCTCTCTCCCTCTGTGTGCACTCTGGGCACCTCTCTCTCTCTCCCTCCCCCCCCTCTCTCTGTGCACTTGGGGAACCTCTCTCTCTCTGCGCACTTGGGGAACCTCCCTTTGCGTATTTGGGGTACCTCTCTCTCTGTGCACTTGTGGAACCTCTCTCGCTCTCTCTCTCTGCGCACTTGGGGCACCTCTCTCTCTGTGCACTTGGGGAACCTCTCTCGCTCTCTCTCTCTGCGCACTTGGGGCACCTCTCTCTCTGCGCACTTGGGGCACCTCTCTCTCTGCGCACTTGGGGCACCTCTCTCGCTCTCTCTCTCTGCGCACTTGGGGCACCTCTCTCTCTGCGCACTTGGGGCACCTCTCTCTCTGCGCACTTGGGGCACCTCTCTCTCTGCGCACTTGGGGCACCTCTCTCTCTCTCTGTGCGCACTTGGGGCACCTCTCTGCGCTGCACACTTGGGGCACCTCTCACCTGTAGCTTTTCTGTATAATGTACTGAAAAGGGAGAAAAATCCTTCCTGTTGAGGAGCTTTTGTTTTGCATGGCGATCCTAAGTCTTTATCATTTGGGAGCACTGACTGACACACGATACGTTGATTGCTTTTAACTGCATCTCCAGGGCTGATCAATGGCAACTCTGGAGTTATGATTTTCGTTCTTTGGGAAGTTAATTTAATAAATTTTATATTTTGATAGATCAGACGTGGACATAAGATATATGTTTAATTTGTATATTGGGAAAAAAGGATTGACTTTCACTTTAGTGCTATATAAAAATATTATTTCATTGCATAGGGCATGGATAGTTTACTATACCTAGACACCACTTCTATGCCTATAGCTGCCGCCGTTCTCAAGTTAATTGCGGTGGACAGGATATGGGAGGACACACTGTATATATATTTTTTTTTTTTAGTACCGACACCCTTGGAAACTTGAACCCAGAGAAGTGAAAAGATGGCCAGCGACGGCAACATCGTGGTAATCGCGATGAGGTGGGGCTGATGAGCATCAGAACGGTCCCCTGTATTGGATCGCACCGTTTAGATGCCGCTGACAGGGATTGAAGTTACTAGCAGTGATCAGCGTTGCCTCTGACTGCTGCTGTTTAGGTGCAGGTGCCATCTGTATAACACAGCCGGCACCTGACATGAACTGTAAAGCTCAGCATCAGTGTATGCGAGTGTTCGACATCCACCATATATATACAACAGATGTCAGGAAGGAAATATAAAAATATGCCATAAGAGTCCGATAGCTGCAGATTCTGCTTCCAGGACTTTCAGCTATCAGAGGCATAGGGGGTCCCCTTCTCCACAAATTAGCACTAGCAGTGGCTCGTCCATACTCCTAGGCTGCGCGCCTCGCTGCTCAGATATGGAAACGCCATCACAGACTTTCCTTTCTGTCCGGATGGCTGGAGGCAGCTCAGGATGGCATCACGCTCCGCAGATAGTGTACAAGGTTTGGAACCAGGGTGCACAATCAAGATGCGAGCGGCTCTAGGTGAGGTGCTCTGTGCAAACAAAAGTGCATGCAAAAAAGCTCAGCAAAAAGGGGCAGCGATGAAGAAGCCGCCCCGTAATGTGCGAGTGACTGGACAATCTCATGATGCATGCAAAGGAAAAGGAGGAGGAAAGAGGCAGATGATACGGAGAGAAAGAAGATGGCCGGGCGCTGGGTTATCTGTAGTCTTCACATATCAGGGCCGGGACATGAGAGCAGTGATGATGATGATGATGATGATGATGATGATGAGGAGGAGGAGGATGATGATCACTTCCACACACAGGTCATGCATTAGGAGACGGGTGTCCTCCAAGTCTCCACATATACACAGCCGCCATATCTCCAGCTACCTACCGTTCTCTGTCGGGGTTCTCACCGCACTCGGTTCAACCTCCACAGATTTGGGTCGATTTAGAATTTGCTCCAGATCCATTTTCGTTTTATTAAATGGCTCAAACTCAGACTTTGGTCGACTGAAAGGAGATTCCCCATTAGGCCTAAGGAGAAAGGAGCACAAAGGTTACCACTATCTGGAGCAGACACAGACTGTTAACCTGCAATGTCATTACTATCCTCTAGGTGGAGCTGTAGGACCTGAAAATGAGAGAAAAAACAAATCTATCATGAATTTACACTTTTAAATAAAAAGTGACCTCAGGAACAGAATAGTGAGTGCAGCTCTGGAGTATAATACAGGAGGTAACTCAGGATCAGTAATGTAATGTATATAAACCGTGACTGTACCAGCAGAATAGGGAGTGCAGCTCTGCAGTATAATACAGGATGTAACTCAGGATCAGTAATGTAATGTATGTACACAGTGACTGCACCAGCAGAATAGTGAGTGCAGCTCTGGAGTATAATACAGGATGTAACTCAGGATCAGTAATGTAATGTATATAAACCGTGACTGTACCAGCAGAATAGTGAGTGCAGCTCTGGAGTATAATACAGGATGTAACTCAGGATCAGTACAGGATCAGTAATGTAATGCATGTGCACAGTGACTGCACCAGCAGAATAGTGAGTGCAGCTCTGGAGTATAATACAGGATGTAGCTCAGGATCAGTACAGGATAAGTAATGTAATGTATGTACACAGTGACTGCACCAGCAGAATAGTGAGTGCAGCTCTGGAGTATAATACAGGATGTAACTCAGGATCAGTACAGGATCAGTAATGTAATGTATGTACACAGTGACTGCACCAGCAGAATAGTGAGTGCAGCTCTGGAGTATAATACAGGATGTAACTCAGGATCAGTACAGGATAAGTAATGTAATGTATGTACACAGTGACTGCACCAGCAGAATAGTGAGTGCAGCTCTAGAGAATAATACAGGATGTAACTCAGGATCAGTACAGGATAAGTAATGTAATGTATGTACACAGTGACTGCACCAGCAGAATAGTGAGTGCAGCTCTGGAGTATAATACAGGATGTAGCTCAGGATCAGTAATGTAATGTATGTACACAGTGACTGCACCAGCAGAATAGTGAGTGCAGCTCTGGAGTATAATACAGGATGTAGCTCAGGATCAGTACAGGATAAGTAATGTAATGTATGTACACAGTGACTGCACCAGCAGAATAGTGAGTGCAGCTCTGGAGTATAATACAGGATGTAACTCAGGATCAGTATAGGATCTGCTATAAACACACTGCGTATGTAAAAGCAGCCCAGTGAAGGATGGACAGTTATTTTATTTTCCCAGGGAGGATATACTAATAGTTTTCCATAAAGTGCATCTGTACAAGGTGATTGTTAAGCCTTGTACCCGGGAGGGCAGGGACCTGCATATCTTCTATATGGTAACCAGCATGTTACTCTGACTTCATCAGTATGGAGATACGGCCTATAATAAAACTTACTTGGATGGAGGAGTGGAGAAAGATGGCTTTTCCGGTCGTTTGGGTGGGATACTGGCTGGCTTCACTAGGCTATTCGACTTGTTTACAAGTATGGGCTTCTTGGGAGGTACCTGAGGAGCGGCTGGTTTGGAAGGCTTAGGTTCCAGACATGGCTTTTCATCTGTAACCAGATGATGGAACGATTACACAAGCTTCGGCGGGAACATAAAATACACCATGTAATAGAATACTGCGGCAGTGAGGACAATTGGCTGACAGGCAGCTGGTATCATCTTTTTATTTTTATATAGCGCTAACATATTCTGCAGCGCTTCACATACATCAGGAACACTGTCCCCATTGGGGCTCACAATCTAAATTCCCTATCTGTATGTCTTATTGAGTGTGGGAGGAAACCGGAGAACCCGGAGGAAACCCACACAAACACGGGGAGAACATACAAACTCCTTGCAGATGGTGTCCTTGGTGGGATTCGAACCCAGGACCCCAGCGCTGCAAGGCTGCAGTGCTAACCACTGAGCAACTGTGCCACCCTTTTTGCTAGAAGAACCATAGGAGACAAATTGAAAGTTGTGGCATTTACATTTTGAAAGGGGGTCTCTAATAGGTATTCATATAAACACAATCTTTGATTTTCTTATACAGAGCTCAGATTAAAAAAAAATTAGCATGCCTGATACCAGCAGCGGCCACTAGAGGGAGCTCACTGCATACTGTATAATGCAGTTTAAAGTATAACAGTGTGCGGTGAGCTCCCTCTAGTGGTGGCTGAATGTTATCACTACGCAACGCTTACTAAATGTCATCATGATGGCGAGTCGCGATGAGTGACTAAGGGAACGACATGCCGGTCACTAAAATACCACGGTCGCTGCTGAGGTGGCATCTCCAGTGTTACAAAGTCAGAAAGAAAGTAAAAAAAAAAAGTTTTTGAAAAAGTTTAACGCTAAAAATTAAAATCAATAAGCAAAAAATTCAATTCATTACGATATTAAATAAAAAGCCCTCAGGAGCTCTGACCTAATTAACCCAGGAAAATGAATATTAATTATGTAGATGTGACGCGGCGAGGGCTCGGCAGAGGCGAGTGCCCCACCGGGAGGCGATCCTGCGACCTCCAGAATATCCTGCTCCTCTGACTGTGAGCAGAATCGTCAGCCTCTAATTATCTATAATATCGCCCCCGTCCTCACCTTTCTCTTCTGGTTTTGGTGGAGTGAACCGTCTCTCGGACAAGCGAAGCTCCGGCTTTGGCACTGAGCGAATGAAAAGAGAAGATCGTTGCACTCTTATTTTCATGTTTTTGTAAAATTTAATGCTGAATATCTAGGACAGCGCTAAACGAACGGCATGAAAAATCTGCCCCATTCACAACAGCAGAATAAAAAGAAACCAGGATATAGCACTACCTGTAAATATTCCTTATAAAGACAGACAGGGTGTTCGTACTCTATCTGACTCGCCTTGTAAATTACATAGGTACAGACAGTACTTGTTTGAGGTCTCTCCTTGTGAATTATGTAGTTACAGATATATCACTGCTCCATATTTCTCCTTATAGACGAAGTAAAGATAAATTGTGTAATGACAAATCGTACTACCTACAGGCAACATCCAGAAATTGTGTTTGCTCATTTTAGGTCTCTCTTGCAGGTACAGGCACCAGTTGTTTCCGGCCTTTCCTTCATAAATTTATAAGAAGAGACAAGAAACAAGTGCTATCTGTGGCTACATAACTTACAGGGAGAGACCAAGAACAAGTACTGTCTGTACTTATATAACTTACACAGAGAGCCTGAAACAAGCACTGTCTGTACCTACATAATTTACAAGGAGAGAAAAGAAACAAGCACTGTCTATACCTATATAATTTACAAGGAGCGATGAAACAAGTACTGTTTGTACCTACATAATTTAAAGGGAGAAACAAAGAACAGGTACTATCTTTGCCTATATAATTATATAAGACTGTAACAAGCACTGTCTGCACCTATATAATTTAAAAGGAGAGACGAGAAACAAGTACTGTGTGCAACAACATAATTTATGACAAATAGGAAAAAAAAAAAAAAAAGAATACTATGTGCGCCCACTTAATTTATCTTTCTCTTGTTTCTCCTTGTAAATTATATAGGTACAGACAGTACTTGTTCTCGGTTTCTACCTATATTATTTAAAGGAGAGACAGTACTTGTTCTCGGTTTCGCCCTATAAATTAAGTAGATACAGACAGTACTTGTTTCTTTTCTCTCCTTGTAAATTATATAGGTACAGAGAGTACTTGTTCTCGGTCTCTCCTTGTAAATAATCTAGGTAAAGACAGTACTTGTTCTCAGTTTCTCGCTGTAAATTATGTAGGTACAGACAGTACTTGTTTCTTTTCTCTCCTTGTAAATTATATAGGTACAGAGAGTATTTGTTCTTGGTCTCTCCTTGTAAATAATCTAGGTAAAGACAGTTCTCCGTTTCTCCCTAAAAATTATGTAGGTACAGGCAGTACTTGTTTCTTCTTGTAAGTACTCCTTCTTGGTAGTACTCTTTTGCTGATTATTCTTCTAAATTACATCAGCACAGACAATACTTGTTCTTGGTATCTACTTGTAAGTTACGTAGAAAAGGAAAGTACTTGTTTCCTTTCCCTCCATGTCAATGGAGTACAGATAGTACTTTTTAGGCTTTTCTCCTTGTAAATTATGTCAATATGGACACTCCTTTTTTCTCATTTTATCTTGTAAATTATGTAGGTACAGATAGTACTTGTTCTCGGTCTCTTGCAATGTAAGTTTGTGCTTTTCCCTTTATTTTAGCCATGTTGAACAATACTTGCTCTGAGTCTTTCCTTGTAAATTATGTAGGTACAGATAGTACTTGTTCTCGGTCTCTTGCAATTTAAGTTTATTTTTTCCTTTATTTTAGCCATGTTGAACAATACTTGATCTGAGTCTTGCCTTGTAAATTATGATTGTCCTTCACCCATCACATCATGTAAATGACGAAGGTTCAGATAATAGTGCTCTCCGTGAAAGGATGTGAGCACATATAGTACTGCTTTCCTGTAAATTATATAAATACAGACAGTACCACCTCCTGGTGGTGCCCAGAAATATCTGATGCATTCACAGATAGTACTATAGCGCCCTGGGGTGGACCCTGCGGCCATCTCATCTTCATTTACTCAGCACTTAACAATGAGCATATCCAAAAACCAACATACCCGGACTTTTTATAGGAGGCGGTGGCTTCTTTGGCTTCTGCAAGAAAATAAGAATCCCCCGTAAGTATGGAGTACAGGAGACGGCTGTAAATGCGAGAACCACAAGTAGCACAAAGCAACGGACAGGGGCAAGTAATATCAAAAAAGCATTACAAACATCGCCCCCTAGTGTCCAGCCTGGGAACTGCAAACAGTGCTATAATACCGTAGCAAGTGTGGCTTTAACCTGATAATATAATAAGGAGAAAAGTAGCACGGGTGCACTCACTTCCTTTTCAGTATCTTGGATTATAGCAGCAAAGTTGTCAGGAAAGACTCCTTCCTTCCCGTTGAGCTCTCCTCTCCACCAGCCGGGATCTCCTCCGTCCTGAGGACACAACACGCAATAACGGTGAGCTTCACTCCTGCTCCCCTCCCCCAAAATACACCCTCCACTTATTGCTATATAGTCCATCCGTAAACTAAGTGTATACGCTCAGGATATGAGGAACATCTGGAGCAGATCACGGCTCCTCGACCCGCTATAACCGGGCACGCAACAAAGGATCAGACCCTTACCTTACTCATTAGGTGGATGAGGTCTCCTTCTTTGAAGCTCAGCTCATCTTCACTGCAACCGTCATAGCTATACAGCGCCCGGCACAGCTCTTTGGCTGTGAAAATAACAATAATTGTAATGAAAAGGATAAAACTGCATCAGTAGTTATATTCTTGTACATAGGAGCAGTATTATAGTAGTTATATTCTTGTACATAGGAGCAGTATTATAGTAGTTATATTCTTGTACATAGGGGCAGTATTATAGTAGTTATATTCTTGTACATAGGAGCAGTATTATAGTAGTTATATTCTTGTACATAGGGGCAGTATTATAGTAGTTATATTCTTGTACATAGGAGCAGTATTATAGTAGTTATATTCTTGTACATAGGGGCAGTATTATAGTAGTTATATTCTTGTACATAGGGGCAGTATTATAGTAGTTATATTCTTGTACATAGGAGCAGTATTATAGTAGTTATATTATTGTACATAGGGGGCAGTATTATAGTAGTTATATTCTTGTACATAGGGGGCAGTATTATAGTAGTTATATTCTTGTACATAGGGGGCAGTATTATAGTAGTTATATTCCTGTACATAGGGGGCAGTATTATAGTAGTTATATTCTTGTACATAGGGGCAGTATTATAGTAGTTATATTCTTGTACATAGGGGCAGTATTATAGTAGTTATATTCTTGTACATAGGGGCAGTATTATAGTAGTTATATTCTTGTACATAGGAGCAGTATTATAGTAGTTATATTATTGTACATAGGGGGCAGTATTATAGTAGTTATATTCTTGTACATAGGGGGCAGTATTATAGTAGTTATATTCTTGTACATAGGGGGCAGTATTATAGTAGTTATATTCTTGTACATAGGGGCAGCATTATAGTAGTTATATTCTTGTACATAGGGGCAGTATTATAGTAGTTATATTCTTGTACATAGGGGGCAGTATTATAGTAGTTATATTCTTGTACATAGGAGCAGTATTATAGTAGTTATATTATTGTACATAGGGGGCAGTATTATAGTAGTTATATTCTTGTACATAGGGGGCAGTATTATAGTAGTTATATTCTTGTACATAGGGGGCAGTATTATAGTAGTTATATTCCTGTACATAGGGGGCAGTATTATAGTAGTTATATTCTTGTACATAGGGGCAGTATTATAGTAGTTATATTCTTGTACATAGGGGCAGTATTATAGTAGTTATATTCTTGTACATAGGAGCAGTATTATAGTAGTTATATTCTTGTACATAGGAGCAGTATTATAGTAGTTATATTCTTGTACATAGGGGCAGTATTATAGTAGTTATATTCTTGTACATAGGAGCAGTATTATAGTAGTTATATTCTTGTACATAGGGGCAGTATTATAGTAGTTATATTCTTGTACATAGGAGCAGTATTATAGTAGTTATATTATTGTACATAGGGGCAGTATTATAGTAGTTATATTCTTGTACATAGGGGGCAGTATTATAGTAGTTATATTCCTGTACATAGGGGGCAGTATTATAGTAGTTATATTCTTGTACATAGGGGCAGTATTATAGTAGTTATATTCTTGTACATAGGGGGCAGTATTATAGTAGTTATATTCTTGTACATAGGGGGCAGCATTATAGTAGTTATATTCCTGTACATAGGAGCAGTATTATAGTAGTTATATTATTGTACATAGGGGGCAGTATTATAGTAGTTATATTCCTGTACATAGGGGGCAGTATTATAGTAGTTATATTCTTGTACATAGGAGCAGTATTATAGTAGTTATATTCTTGTACATAGGGGCAGTATTATAGTAGTTATATTCTTGTACATAGGAGCAGTATTATAGTAGTTATATTATTGTACATAGGGGGCAGTATTATAGTAGTTATATTCTTGTACATAGGGGGCAGTATTATAGTAGTTATATTCCTGTACATAGGGGGCAGTATTATAGTAGTTATATTCTTGTACATAGGGGCAGTATTATAGTAGTTATATTCTTGTACATAGGGGGCAGTATTATAGTAGTTATATTCTTGTACATAGGAGCAGTATTATAGTAGTTATATTCTTGTACATAGGAGCAGTATTATAGCAGTTATATTCTTGTACATAGGGGCAGTATTATAGTAGTTATATTCTTGTACATAGGGGCAGTATTATAGTAGTTATATTCTTGTACATAGGGGGCAGTATTATAGTAATTATATTCTTGTACATAGGAGCAGTATTATAGTAGTTATATTCTTGTACATAGGAGCAGTATTATAGCAGTTATATTCTTGTACATAGGAGCAGTATTATAGCAGTTATATTCTTGTACATAGAGGCAGTATTATAGTAGTTATATTCTTGTACATAGGGGCAGTATTATAGTAGTTATATTCTTGTACATAGGGGCAGTATTATAGTAGTAATATTCTTGTACATGGAGCAGTATTATAGTAGTTCTATTCTGGTACATAGGGGCAGTATTATAGTAGTAATATTCTTGTACATAGGAGCAGTATTATAGTAGTTATATTCTTGTACATAGGGGGCAGTATTATAGTAGTTATATTCTTGCACATGGGGGCAGTATTATAGTAGTTATATTCTTGTACATAGGAGCAGTATTATAGCAGTTATATTCTTGTACATAGAGGCAGTATTATAGTAGTTAAAGTCTTGTACATAGAGGCAGTATTATAGTAGTTATATTCTTGTACATAGAGGCAGTATTATAGTAGTTATATTATTGTACATAGGGGGCAGTATTATAGTAGTTATATTCTTGTACATAGGGGGCAGTATTATAGTAGTTATATTCTTGTGCATAGGGGGCAGTATTATAGTATTCTTATATGCACATTTCTCATCACTTAGACGGAAGCTTTTTCTATAATAAGCCTTCAGTACAGATGCTTTTCTTCAGTTGCAGAGTTCCCCTCCAGCTCTAGTTTAGGACGGCCGTGTTGTGTAAATACACAATGTCAGATTTCCTTGTCCTATCAGAGCTGAATACCTGAGTGACACTTCTGTTTGAGGCAATAACCAGCAGAGCCATATTCCCCCCGGTGTGATAATCCGAGCAAGGACGCAGCTGCGGGAGATTCAGTCTCCCCTCCTACCATTGTGAGATGATGGTGGCTTGTATGTACGGCTGCCACATAACAGCGGGTATTACAGGAACTAAAAGGGGTTACTGATACCTCAATAGACTGGTCTATGATCCGCGAGGTTTCTCAAGCTGTAGAAAAAAAAATTCCTTGACTTTCCCTAATGGTAGGCTGAGGGATTGGACAAGCAAAAAAACCCTCCAAAAACGGTTCTGGGTTGACTGATGCGAGGTCGCACCTGCATGTTTCCCGGCAGATGATGGCTGAATTATTCAGCCATCATCTGCCTCTAACAGCCGCAGGTGGAGTGACACTTCAGACATGGCTGTTCGCTCGTTAAAAACCACTGTCAATCTCTGCCAGCGACCTTTACTTCATGAAAGCAAGTGGGGCGCATCACTCCATGCCGCGAACGTAGGGCGCCGTTGGGTTGCCATGACAGCCAGGGGTCTGCTGAGGACCCCCATGCTTGTTATGATGATCTCCTGTGAAGACCAGCGTTATGACCGTGATTTTCATTATACATAGAAGTGCTGATGCACTGCTATGTACAGTAGGATTAAAAAAATATGGAGGGGGGGGGGAATGCACACACGCTCTGTACAAAAGGGAGAATACACCCATCGGTGGCGGTCCGGTCATAGCTCCGACCCGGGCACTGATGATATTGATGGCTATGACTCCAGTATTACCAATAACCCACCTTTAGGTTTGCTGTCCGTCTCCGTCCGTGGGATATCTGAACTTGGCGTTCGAGCGACTTTTGTTGGAGGAGTTGGTGATGGCTGCAAAAAATAAATAAAAAAAAAAGATACTTGCAGGGCTACATGAGGCAATATCAATGAGATGGATCAGCACAGCCGCTAAGCATTGTATGAGGGGCAGACCATGCGTCACCCCCGGAGGGCGCTTCACTAAATCCCGCTATTTCCAGCCCCGCTCACCTTCTCAGGCTTTTTCACGTCCACTTCGGAGTTGTGTATCCGCGTCTTGAGCTTCACGGACCCTTCCTTGAAAATGTCTCCAAATCCGACTCCCATGACTTTCTTTGGCTGCGCCACAGACATAGGAGGCACTTCTGAATTACTAGCCGGAAATAACGGAGACGCTGGGGAGGCGACAGTGGCAGACGCTGGCTCTGCAAAACAAAACGACAGGGTGCACATGAATATTTACAGTCTGTGCCGCCCGCAGGGCCGCAACCTGAGCCACCCGCAGGGCCGCAACCTGCTCCACCTAGTAGCATGGCCGCATAGCATGGCCGCAGCCTCCCCCCCCCCGCCCACAGGGTCGCAGCCTCCCCCCCCGCCCACAGGGTCGCAGCCTCCCCCCCCGCCCACAGGGCCGCAGCCTGCCCCCCCCCCGCCCACAGGGCCGCAGCCTCTTCCCACCCCGCCCCGCAGCCTCCCCCCCCCCCCGCCCACAGGGCCAAAGCCTCCCCCCGCCCACAGGGCCGCAACCTGAGCCACCCACAGGGCCGCAAACCTGCCCCACCTAGCATGGCCGCAGTCAAAAAGACTTCCCGGGTCACAACACACGAGCTCTAACAACGCGACGTGTCACTGGAACATGGCGCAGTCATCCTCTGAAGGTTTCTATTCAATGTCTGCAAGCAGAGATCTCTTACAACAGCATTGCTTGACACGTCCCAATATGACTGAATAATTGGGAATGTCGGAGGAGATTTCGCGTTGGTCAGACATTGGCCAGATATCTGTGTCCCTCCAGCAGCAGATAAATGGAGGAATGAACATGTAATGATGGTGTAACTCCCCGGATGGCTGCGGCCGCCCGTCCCCTGACTGTTCACATCACCAGTTTATATATGGAGAGAACATATTGCTTCTATTGGCCAATAATCCAGAAAAGTGCAAGAAGCGCCATCTGTTGTACGAGGAGCCGGCGGGGCGAGTAATGCATTATTCGGAGTATACACATAATCCCCCTTTCTTATAAATCTTTGTAATAAGTCTATAAATCGCAGCCCGTTGATTTAATCCTGATTACATAAAAGCAGGCGGCGGCCGGTGCATTCACAGGACGGCGGTGCCATAAGCTCCCGGCATACGCTACAGTCTGCTGCCCGTGTGTTTCACCGAGCGCAGCATATGGCGCATTGCTCCAAAATCACTGCTAAGTGCTGGCGGCCATACACCGGCGATGCCTGTCCGGGCATTTACTCTCCCGCCTAAATCATCCTCGCTTTCGAGGAGTAGAGATATTGGATGACAGAAGGTAAAGGTGCAGCCATGAGGATCGGCCACGAACCCCACAGACACGAGGCGTTACAGCAAACTGGTGCATGATGGCCACATGATGGCAGACTGCTCCAGACCACCATCGTCTGTGGTCACCCTGCGGTCGTCTGACATCTCCTGATGGGTATGAAAGCGGCCATAAAGGATTCCCACCATTCAAGCCGGACCACGAATGATTACCCACTGGTATAAAGATTAGCACCAGATAAAAAGTGCCCATATCTCTGCAGATTCTTAAAAAAATATCCGTCATGTGTCAGGTCACCTTCTTTGATGCGGGCTCAGGAGCCGAGAGCGTACCTTCTTTGATGCGGGCTCAGGAGCCGAGAGCGTACCTTCTTTGATGCGGGCTCAGGAGCCGAGAGCGTACCTTCTTTGATGCGGGCTCAGGAGCCGAGAGCGTACCTTCTTTGATGCGGGCTCAGGAGCCGAGAGCGTACCTTCTTTGATGCGGGCTCAGGAGCCGAGAGCGTACCTTCTTTGATGCGGGCTCAGGAGCCGAGAGCGTACCTTCTTTGATGCGGGCTCAGGAGCCGAGAGCGTACCTTCTTTGATGCGGGCTCAGGAGCCGAGAGCGTACCTTCTTTGATGCGGGCTCAGGAGCCGAGAGCGTACCTTCTTTGATGCGGGCTCAGGAGCCGAGAGCGTACCTTCTTTGATGCGGGCTCAGGAGCCGAGAGCGTACCTTCTTTGATGCGGGCTCAGGAGCCGAGAGCGTACCTTCTTTGATGCGGGCTCAGGAGCCGAGAGCGTACCTTCTTTGATGCGGGCTCAGGAGCCGAGAGCGTACCTTCTTTGATGCGGGCTCAGGAGCCGAGAGCGTACCTTCTTTGATGCGGGCTCAGGAGCCGAGAGCGTACCTTCTTTGATGCGGGCTCAGGAGCCGAGAGCGTACCTTCTTTGATGCGGGCTCAGGAGCCGAGAGCGTACCTTCTTTGATGCGGGCTCAGGAGCCGAGAGCGTACCTTCTTTGATGCGGGCTCAGGAGCAGAGAGCGTACCTTCTTTGATGCGGGCTCAGGAGCAGAGAGCGTACCTTCTTTGATGCGGGCTCAGGAGCAGAGAGCACACCTTCTTTGATGCGGGCTCAGAAGCCGAGAGCGTACCTTCTTTGATGCGGGCTCAGGAGCCGAGAGCGTACCTTCTTTGATGCGGGCTCAGGAGCCGAGAGCGTACCTTCTTTGATGCGGGCTCAGGAGCCGAGAGCGTACCTTCTTTGATGCGGGCTCAGGAGCCGAGAGCGTACCTTCTTTGATGCGGGCTCAGGAGCCGAGAGCGTACCTTCTTTGATGCGGGCTCAGGAGCCGAGAGCGTACCTTCTTTGATGCGGGCTCAGGAGCCGAGAGCGTACCTTCTTTGATGCGGGCTCAGGAGCCGAGAGCGTACCTTCTTTGATGCGGGCTCAGGAGCCGAGAGCGTACCTTCTTTGATGCGGGCTCAGGAGCCGAGAGCGTACCTTCTTTGATGCGGGCTCAGGAGCAGAGAGCGTACCTTCTTTGATGCGGGCTCAGGAGCAGAGAGCGTACCTTCTTTGATGCGGGCTCAGGAGCAGAGAGCACACCTTCTTTGATGCGGGCTCAGAAGCCGAGAGCGTACTTTCTTTGATGCAGGCTCAGGAGCCGAAAGCGTACCTTCCCCTGCAGATGATGGCTGTGTTATTCAGCCAGCACCTGTCTAACAACTGAGCTCTATCTGCAACAATTAACCTGTTAAATGCCTGTGACAGTGGACTATACAGCGTGTGGCCCTAGAGGGTGGCACTGTTTTAGTCCCTAATAGCCCCTCCCAAAATCCGAGGGTGCCGATTGATTCCCATGACAGCTGGGGGTTTGCCGAAGACTGCCATGCCCACCATGACGGTACTCCTAGGAAGACCAGCCTGTGGCGGGCGCTCACAGGAGACTGCAATTCCCGGCCCTTTATAGTGCAAGCAATCGTTCCATAGAAACCTCGAGTCCCATAAAGAACCCACAAAATTCAGTAAAAATTATAAAAAAATAAAAATATTTTGAATAGATAGAAAAAAAAATGAAATATCGAAAAAATTAATTCCCCACTTTTTCCCCTCACAAAACCAAACTACACATATGCGGTATCTCCACAAGTAAAAGTCTGAACTATCACAATGTGAAATTTGTCTAATCTGTAAATGCTGTGATGAAGGGAAGAAGAAAAAAAAAAAAAAATGGAATTTCACATTTTTCGCTGCTATATATAAAAAAAAAAAAAAAAAAAAAAAATAAGAGGAAAAAATTCACTAAGTGATCTAAATGTTGTATCTACCCCAAAATGTATCAATAAAAACATCAGCGCAGAGGATAAAAGAAAACAGCTTCTCGTACAGCCCCATCAGCTGAAAAATTTAATTACAGGCCTTGCAAAATGGTGACAAAATTATTTCTTTTTTTTTCTTTTTTTTTAAATTACAAATTTCAGATTTTTCATTTTTTTTTTTTTTTTTTTTATTATTAAACTGGTATAAAGCAATGCATGTTCTGTATGGCTGTAATTGTACTGATCTGTATACTCAAGTTGCCAGCTCAATTTTACTGAATATTAAAAGTTTCCAAAGCTAAATCTAAAACACCATTATGGAATTATGTTTTTTTTTTGTTTTTTTTTTTACTTTTTCCCAGTACATCAAATAATATAATGGACGGAGTCATTCAAAAGTATCAGCCGGACGTGCAGAAAACAATTGGAAGTTACTGCAATGAGTGATCCTAGCACACACTATGCCAGGACGGCAGAGGGAGGGGCAGAGGGAGTGGCAGAGGGAGGGGCAGACAGCAGAGGGAGGGGCAGAGGGAGGGGCAGACAGCAGAGGGAGGCGCAGAGGGAGGCGCAGAGGGAGGGGCAGAGGGAGGCGCAGAGGGAGGGGCAGACGGCAGAGGGAGGCGCAGACGGCAGAGGGAGGGGCAGAGGGAGGTGCAGAGGGAGGGGCAGAGGGAGGCGCAGAGGGAGGGGCAGACGGCAGAGGGAGGCGCAGACGGCAGAGGGAGGCACAGACGGCAGAGGGAGACACAGGTAGGTGAAGAGTGAGGCACAGATGGCAGAGGGAGGCGCAGAGGGAGACGCAGACGGCAGAGGGAGGCGCAGACGGCAGAGGGAGGCACAGACGGCAGAGGGAGGTGCAGAGGGAGGTGCAGAGGGCAGAGGGAGACACAGAGGGCAGAGGGAGGCGCCGAGTGAGGCGCAGACGGCAGAGGGAGGCGCAGACGGCAGAGGGAGGCGCAGACGGCAGAGGGAGGCGCAGACGGCAGAGGGAGGCGCAGACGGCAGAGGGAGACACAGAGGGAGGTGCAGAGGGAGGCACAGAAGGCAGAGGGAGGTGCAGAGGGCAGAAGGAGACACAGAGGGCAGAGGGAGGCGCCGAGTGAGGCGCAGGTGGCAGAGGGAGGCGCAGAGGGCAGAGGGAGGCGCAGAGGGCAGAGGGAGGCGCAGAGGGCAGAGGGAGGTGCAGAGGGCAGAGGGAGACGCAGAGGGAGGCGCAGAGGGCAGAGGGAGGCGCAGAGGGCAGAGGGAGACGCAGAGGGCAGAGTGTTGATGGTGGGCGGTGCAGATGGGAGATTGCGGTGCTGATGGTGGGAGGTGAAGACGCAGTTGGGGTGCAAACAGCAGATTACTGATGGCAGCTGGTGCAGATGGCAGAGTGCAGAATGCTGTGGGCAGTGCGGATGATTGGAGGTGCAGACAGCAGCAGACGGTGCCCACAGCTCTTGTGCTGCCTGACTGGCCAGATATTTGGCAGAGGACAACATATGCTTCCAGCTTGATTCAAAACACATGCAGTGACGACATGGTAGTTCTTTCCGGCCACGTGCACTGGCCGAGCCCCGCCTGCCTGAGATCAGCTTTACTGCTACAGGCACATCATGGCCTGAGGTTAATATTTCGCGTTCACAGCGTACCATGTAAAAGGTTAAACCCGCACTCTGACATGAAGACTAAAAACAAGGGAGGATGAAGCAACCACAGAGAGTCAGGATGGGGGGAGAGGTCCACGGCTGATCACAGTCTATGGCAGAGAAGTAATGCCGCACGAGGCCATCCAGTTTGGGTTCAGTGATTATGAGGACAGGACCCCGCATTCATTACAGCACCAGTCTGATATTTATTTATTTGTCCCGCACACCCTTTTTTCTCTGGAAATCTGTAACACTATAGCAGTACCGCACACGTGTACATGGGCAGCGATCCTTGGAGTCCGCGGCAGGAAGAGTGGTCACATTGGCCACTGGGCACAATACAAGACTCACACATCCAGCCCTATTTATCAGCCGCATGGATAGAAGCTGAGGTGCACCGGTCACACTCATTGCCCCGATCCATCAAGGCTTTACCCCCAGAATACTCAACAAAACTCTCCGCACAAAAATGAGCAGAGAGTTTTGGTGATTTCACCAGCTCCAACACTGGGCGGAACTGGGACGGGACCACAAATTTTACTCCAGCCCCCCGTGCTATCTATTGTTTATAGAGGTGTTATCAGTCATTGCACAGGAGGAGGAGGTGAGCTGTGACATCAACTATTGCGAATGGTGGATCCTGAATTATCTACTGTATATAGATGTATCAGTCATTGTACAGGAGGAGGAGGAGGAGGTGAGCTGTGACATTACGTATTGTGAATGGTGGACCCTGAGTTATCTGCTGTATATAGATGTATCAGTCATTGTACAGGAGGAGGTGAGCTGTGACATTATGTATTGTGAATGGTGGACCCTGAGTTATCTGCTGTATATAGATGTATCAGTCATTGTACAGGAGGAGGTGAGCTGTGACATTATGTATTGTGAATGGTGGACCCTGAGTTATCTGCTGTATATAGATGTATCAGTCATTGTACAGGAGAAGGTGAGCTGTGACATTATGTATTGTGAAGGGTGGATCCTGTGTTATCTACTGTATTTAGAGGGCGGCATGGTGGCTCAGTGGTTAGCACTACAGTCTTGCAGCACTGGGGTCCTGGGTTCGAATCCCACCAAGGACAACATCTGCAAGGAGTTTGTATGTTCTCCCCGTGTTTGCGTGGGTTTCCTCCAGGTTCTCCATTTTCCTCCCACACTCCAAAGACCTAATGAAAGGGAATTTAGATTGTGAGCCCCAATGGGGACAGCGTTCCTGATGTATGTAAAGCGCTGCAGAGTAGGTTAGCGCTATATAAAAATAAAGATTTTTTTTTATTTTTTATTTAGAGGTATCATTGTACAGGAGGGGAGGAGGTGAGCTGTGACCACCTATTGTGAATGGTGGATCCTGAGTTATCTACTGTATATAGAGATGTTATCAGTCATTGTACAGGAGGAGGTGAGCTGTAACATCACATTGTGAATGGTGGATCCTGTGTCATCTACTGTATATAAATGTATCAGTCATTGTACAGGAAGGGGAGGATGTGAGCTGTGGCATATATTGTGAATGGTGGATCCTGTGTTATCTATTGTAAATAGAGGTGTTATCAGTCATTGTACAGGAGGAGGAAGTGAGCTGCGACATCTATTGTGAATGGTGGATCCTGTGTCATCTACTGTATAATGTAATCCTTTCTGTGTTGGTCTGTGATGATAAATTGTAGCAAAGCTTTAAAAGTAAGTTAATGAGGATCTGTGATTGCACAGAACGCTGTGCAGAAGTACTCAGCCCCCGTGCAGAAGAGTACAAACGCTAAGGATCTGTTCACCATTGTGCACTCAGGCAGAAGCTCAGCGCTTTGGTAATGTATTTTGAGCCTTTGGAGGCTTTCTCTGGACGTGAGCCACCATCAATTTTTAGAAATTAAAAGGACTAAAACATGTATTTAAAAAAAAAAAAAAAAAACACTTTAAAAAAGTTTATTTAACAACTGCCATCAGTGACCAGCACAATACATTCCTTAAAACCAACGGGTGAAGACCTCAAAGACCCCTTCAACTCTGTGTGATGGAGCCTGGTCGCCCCACAAGACTAAGGGGGCTTATAATATGTAACGTGAGGCACCATCCTGTGATCGCTCACATCTAGAGTTGGCCAGTTCCGGACTGTAAAAGTCCGCGCGGTTTCAAAGCTGCCCGGGTGCCGGACCCAGGCCCGAGATTCTGGCTGTTTTATCCGGATCCGGCACTCGAGAAGTTAAAAAAATTAAATAAAATGAAAAATAAAAGTAAATAAGAATGAAGCGAGCGCTTCATACTTACCAAGGCTCCGCCGCAGCTATAAACTGCTCCCGCGGCCTCCAGTAATCATTGCTCATTCATATGCACTCAGCACGGCTGACCGGACAGCCTGGCCTCTGTGATTGGTTGTAGTGAGACGTACCCCCAGCCTGTGTGACCGCTTCTGACTGCGGTCAGTCTTCGCGGCTCATTCATACTTTCCGTGGAGCGCACAGCAGGCAGTCATGCTCTATGGCCGCTCGCTGTGACAGAGACGTAGCAGAGCTGGAATCGCCCTGGGATCTCTGGTGGATTACATTAGACCTGCAGGGTGTGTTGGGGTTAATAAAGTGGTGAAACAGGGTGGTTTTTGTATTTCATTCCAAATAAAGGATTTCTTCAGCGGGTGTGTGTGTGTGTGTGTGTGTGTGTGTGTGTGTGTTTAATTTCACTTCTAGATTAGTGATGGGGTGTCATAGATTCTGCCATTATTAATCCAGGACTTAGTAGCTGCTGTGCGCTGCCATTAAACCCTCATTACCCTGATTGCCACTGCACCAGGGCAATCGGAAAGAGACGGTAAAGCTCCGGATTGTCGCATCTAATGAATGCAACAATTCTGGGCAGCTGGACCTCCCAAGCCTGAGAATACCAGCCCCAGCTGTCGGGCTTTACCTTGGATGGGCATCAAATCGGAGGGGGGGGGGGGATGCACTTTGTTTATTTAAATAATAAAAAAAAAAAGGCGGCCGTGTCGAGTGATGCGATCCAACACTCATACGGCTCGTGTGAGCGCACTGTAAGGCCGGAGTCACACTTGCAAATGACTTGTGTCGCATCACCTGGCAAGGCTTGACGCTCTCCGGACACGAGCATGCAGCTGCATAGAACTACATGCAGCCGACCCGCTCCTGTCCGGAGAGTGTGCGGCAGCCGGATAATGCAATGCGAGACTCGTGTAAGTGTGTGACTCCGGCCTTCTATTGATACACAGCCATGATCAAGCCCAAAAGCGGGGGGCTTCAGCCGTGGGCTTTATCTGTGTGGTTATCAGAATACGGGGACCCTACGCCGATTGTTTTATTTATCCTTTTATTTTTATACCACGATACTGACCCGCAAACATTTGCATTGCTTTCTCCACCCACCAGCCGTTCTGTCGCCTGTGATTGGTTGCAGTCAGCTGACACTCAGGATGGGGGCGCATCTAACTGCAACCAATTACACGCGCCGGTGGGCGGGGAAAGCAGTGAATATTCAATGAGGGTTAATGCTCGGCTCCGGAATGAAAACAGTGACCTGGAAGCAGCTTGCCTCCATGATGGATCTTCGGTGAGTACACCGCGCGCTTCTACCCCCCTCTCTTCTACTAACATTTTTAATCTCCGGATTCTAGTTCCCATAGACTTATATGGGTACCAGATTCTGGACCTAATCCGGGCTTTTTTTAAAAAAAATTAGCAGGGACCAGCTCTAGTCACATCTCAAATACTCTACAGTCACCTACAAGAAAGCAGCAATGTCAAAAAAGCGGCTGACCCTAGACTATGGATATAATAAGCTTGACCGTGTCTCTTTCACTAACCTATAAGGCAAACCACCAGTGTCACTCTCTAAGGTCCCCACTACACCTGACCTGATAATTACTTGACTTGGGTACACGGAGTGATAATAAAAGCTCCTTGTGCTACATGGACCCCGATGCCTGACAAGGACTCTTTTCTCTACTCCTGCCTTCAGGGATGTCCGGAAAATTCTGAGATGACGACATAAGACCTTAGTCATCAGCTTCGCACTCCACAGGTCTGCAGATAAACTCTATAGGGCAGTTCTTTTCACCTGTTACAGATGTGGCTTGCATCTCATCGGCTTAAACAACACCGATGCCTCACCAACCGGCTAGTGTGGAGACCCTAAGAGACCCCTGCCAAGAACACGAGTGTCACCTTCATGGAGGACACCTCTCCTTCCCGTGGAGATCCTCCACAACCCAGTCGATATGGAAGAGCCAGGATGTCAAAGAACTCGCAGACAACCCAACGGAGTCATGCGACCGCCCACATAGAAGCGCCATTCTCCCAGTCTCATTCGGATTTCCAGGCACTACGGGAATGGATAAGAGTCTAGCCAACAAAACAGGACATCGATTCTTTAGCTCAGAGAATCCAAACATCGAACCAGTAGGCTATTGACGCACTACAGGAGGACATTACCTTGCTTTCCACCAGGACAACGGCTACGTAAAACGTCTCTACGGATGTTACTGACCGGATAAAAGCCCTTGAGGGAACGCATGAGACTTTCACCTCTCAAGAACAAAACTTAATCTGACTACTTGATTATCAAGAAAAAAAGAGGAGAGAAATAATATTCCTATAAAAAGCGCTACCAGAAACTGTGGGTCAGGAGGACCTTAGGCAGTTGATCACCTCTTTCTTTAACAAAGTCACACAGAGACCCTCAGATGCACGTATGACATAGAAATAGTCCATCAAGGAGCCAGAATGGGCTCTCTAGACCCCAACAACCCAAGAGATGTGTTATACAGGCTGCATGGTCATGTAACCCTAAATCCATGGACGTCGCAGTGATTAGGCTCTTCCCCAACATTTCTGGTCATACCTCCTACATGAGTCTGCTGCAACCGCTTCTGGCAAAGATCTGAGAAGTTGGCGCATCTTACAGGTGGGGACACCAATTCCATCAAACAAGGAGAGCTTCACCTTCTACTTGAAGAAACACAAGGACTTTTTTGCGTCCTTAAAATTTCTTGGTCTGGAACTGCTCCCCATTCCCAACTACCTCTTATTTTGTTGTTTTTTTTATTGTTTTATTGTCAATGGGGCAAAAGGGGGGGTGATATGAACCTTTTTTTTCTTTTTTTTGGGGGGGTGGGTGGGTACAGATTGTTTAAAACTTACTTTTAAAATTTTCATTGTCTTTTCTAGGCCCCTAGGGAGCTTTATGCCCATACACTATGGTTGCTTCTCCTGATCAGAGCAATGCTTCAGCATCAGCACTGCTCCGATCAGGAGAAATGCTGTGGTCACGCGAGTGCCAGCAGCTCTACCAGCAAAGAAAGTGGACTCATGGCAGCAACAGAGCTCATCGGCTGATCTCACACTATCATGGTAACACACTGGCACCCCGTGATCCCCGCGAAGGGGGGGAAGGGGCGCACGTTAGATTGTGCTTTAAGAGTTTGACAACGCGATATAACTAGTCAACAGGCGATCCACCTGCGCCTGTTAGCTGCACGTTGGCTGAGAAGATCAGCAGACATGTGCGGGAAATAAGGGACAGATATGACGACCTAGGACATATACATATGTCCTAGGTCGTAAAGGGGCTCAACCTGTCAGGCCGGAAAATTTAAAATGAGTCAAACTAAATCCTTTTTTATTAGTACCCAGTGGACTGGTCTGTTTGGCACTGACTGTTATACCCTGCATTTTGGATGGTCTATAGCTCTAGTTTGGTGCTCAGGGGGGGGGACAAAAAAAAAAAAAAAAAGAAGAGGATGGAGATTGTGGCGTGGGAGGTCTTTGAATGCCCTGAATATGGTTATATATGGTCATGTTTCCCTGACCCCGGAGGTATTTGATTTTTTTTTTTTCTTCTTAACTTCTATTTTTCAGGCGTACTAAATTGAATACTTAAAGGGGTATTCCCATCTCCCAATATGTAGTAGGTGTAATAATAAAAATATTATCAAATACCTCCAATTAGAGATGTAGTATAGTTCTCCTGATACAACCACGTCACTTACCTCATCTGCAGGGCATTGCAGCTTAGGTATCATTGGTTACAACCATAAGTAACTGTCACTATATGAGTGGTCGTAACCATGGATTCCTTAACTGCAATGCCCTGCACATGAGGTGCGTGACATAGCTAATTAGGAGAACTATACTACATTTCTAATTGGAGGGGTTTGCTAATATTATTATTACTACAACTACTACATATTGGGATCGGATCTTAGTGATGAGAATACCCCTTTAACAATATTAATAGTTGTACCTCCTCCATGGAGCTTTCCTGGGCTGGACTGGGGAAGTAGCTTCTAATTACAAGGTGTGTGGTTCTCTGCAGGACTTTGCCCTGTGCTTCTCCTCTTTGCCCTAATGACCCAGAGATTGTAGGTTGCTCAGACTTTTCTGACTTGTCTTGTTTCCTTTGCCTACGTCTTCTCCGGTCTCGTCTCACCTCTCCTCTTTGCACTGTTGGAGTGTGACATTTGTTTATGGTTGAAGGTTTGTATTGCCTCTAACAAGATGACATTTGCCTCCTTGTACCTACCCACTTCCGGTCAGAACAAAGCACTTTCACTTCTCTAGATCAGTTGACCATATTCGTGGAGGGTATACTGATTCTTGGGGGGGGGGGGGGGGGCTATAATACTGTCCTCGATCCTTCCATGGACAACCCTAAGGGAGTTGCGGCTCTTCCACACTCCTAAGCAAATTATATATTATATATATATATATATATATATATATATATATATATATATATATATATATATATATATATATATATATATATATATATATATATATATATATATATATATATATATATATATATATATATATATATATATATATATATATTATCCCTGCAGGAACATTGGTCCACATCAAGTTCATAGGATCACGTAACACCCCCACATTAGAAGAGCCATACTGAATTGTCCTAAATCCTCTGGGGGTATAGTTTTGCCCGATTTCCGATCATAATATACAGCCTCCCATCTTCTATAATTCTGGATTAGTGTAGGAATGGTACCAGGAAGGCTTATGTCAGGTTTGAGTGAAGCTTTACAAACATCCTTCTCATAATGGCTGCCTAGTTGGACCCTTCTCTGGTGAAATCCTTTAAAAACACATCCTACAATTGCGGCTTACTTAGCCTGCTGTACCCTTCCCGTAGTAGGCACCAATAGTATATCACAATACTCCTCTATGTATCCTATCCTGGGTAACCCACTTTTTCCCCGGGGCCTAGATGACAATGTTTTTCAAACTTGGTTCAACAGTGGCTACTTCAGAATTGGCCGCTTTGGAGACGGACATACCTGGCCTTCAAAAGACTATCTCCTTGACATCTCTTCTCCGTCCACCCTAGGACCATGCACAGTGGGCCAGCTTTCTTATTTTTTCTATTCACTCCCGCCAAGACCCTTCTATAATGATGACAAAACATCTTTCGAGACGGCTTGCGAGCTCTCTAAGGCACACGCTATCCTCATATTCCTTGCCGACTGACCCTACAGACCAACCTGCCTCCCAATTACAAACACAATGGAAGGGCGACTTGGGTCTCTCGATATCAAAAGGTCAATGGAGGTGAATTTTCACTTTAACGCATAAAGTGTAGATTTGCTCTCCTTTTCACAAATCCAGCTATAAACTGATGTCTCGGTGGTATAGAGTCCAAACCCGCCAACACTCTATTTTCCCAGAAGCCAATCCCATGTGTTGGAGATATGGAGATGATGGAAGGAGATATTTTTTGGTCTTGCAGGCTCTGCAGTCCTTTTTGAGAAAAAAGTGCAACTAGTGATACGTCAGATCACAGACCTTGCACCTGACCCGAATCCCGCCCTCGTCCTTCTCCACTACTAAAAAATATACAGGAATCTTGTGCAGAGTCTATCCTTCTACTCTGGAAAAAGAAATCCATTCCAACAATCTCCCTCTGGTGCGCTAAACTGAATGAAGGTTAATAGAAGAACCTACCTCTACAGTCAAGAATTCCTATGAGCACTTTTATAAAACTTGGTTTTATTGGCTGTAAATTAGATCTTTTGCCGAATATCAGGCCCATATTGAGGAAGACTGAATTTATTAGTAGGATCCCAGATTGGAATTAATACTCCCATCCCCTTTCCCTCTTTCTATCCCTCTTTCCTTCTTTCCCTCTTTCCTTCTTTCCCTCTTTCTATCCCTCTTTCCCTCTTTCTATCCCTCTTTCCATCCCTCTTTCCCTCTTTCCCTCCCTCTTTCCTTCTTTCTATATCTCTTTCTATCCCTCTTTCTATCCCTCTTTCCCTCTTTCTATCCCTCTTTCCTTCTTTCCCTCTTTCCTTCTTTCCCTCTTTCTATCCCTCTTTCCTTCTTTCCCTCTTTCTATCCCTCTTTCCCTCTTTCTATCCCTCTTTCTTTCTTTTCCTCTTTCTATCCCTCTTTCCTTCTTTCCCTCTTTCCCTCTTTCTATCCCTCTTTCCCTCTTTCTATCCCTCTTTCCCTCTTTCTATCCCTCTTTCCTTCTTTCTATCCCTTTCCTTCTTTCCCTCTTTCTATCCCTTTCCTTCTTTCCCTCTTTCTATCCCTTTCCTTCTTTCCCTCTTTCTATCCCTTTCCTTCTTTCCCTCTTTCTATCCCTTTCCTTCTTTCCCTCTTTCTATCCCTTTCCTTTTCTCCCTCTTTCTATCCCTTTCCTTCTTTCCCTCTTTCTATCCCTTTCCCTCTTTCTATCCCCTTCCTTCTTTCCCTCTTTCTATCCCCTTCCTTTTTTCCCTCTTTCTATCCCTTTCCTTCTTTCCCTCTTTCTATCCCTTTCCTTCTTTCCCTCTTTCTATCCCTTTCCTTCTTTCCCTCTTTCTATCCCTTTCCTTCTTTCCCTCTTTCTATCCCTTTCCTTTTCTCCCTCTTTCTATCCCTTTCCTTTTCTCCCTCTTTCTATCCCTTTCCTTCTTTCCCTCTTTCTATCCCTTTCCCTCTTTCTATCCCCTTCCTTCTTTCCCTCTTTCTATCCCCTTCCTTTTTTCCCTCTTTCTATCCCTTTCCTTCTTTCCCTCTTTCTATCCCTTTCCTTCTTTCCCTCTTTCTATCCCTTTCCTTCTTTCCCTCTTTCTATCCCTTTCCTTCTTTCCCTCTTTCTATCCCTTTCCTTTTCTCCCTCTTTCTCCCGCTTTCCTTTTCTCCCGCTTTCCTTTTCTCCCGCTTTCCTTTTCTCCCGCTTTCCTTTTCTCCCGCTTTCCTTTTCTCCCGCTTTCCTTTTCTCCCGCTTTCCTTTTCTCCCGCTTTCCTTTTCTCCCGCTTTCCTTTTCTCCCGCTTTCGTTGCTATTGCTGAGAAATGTTATATTATATTTCATGAGTGTATAGCTTTTGTTCTTGCTTCAGAAGAAAGCTGATGGCCAGCTTACAAGCAAGAAAATAAAACATATGGTCCGCTCACCATGCTCTACAAGACCATAATCCGCCACCTGCTGCAGAACTACAACCCCCAGCCTGCAGCTGCCTTCTGAGAGATGTAGTTCTTAAACACCTGGTCAGATAGAGACTGACTGATTGCACAATCTGATGCTACAGTAATAATAGCGGTAATACTGCGGCGACAATGTGACGTTACCTTGATCTTCAGAGCTTTCCTGACTTTCTCCATCATCTGAGAGGTCCATTTCTTTCACAAAGTTAGAAGGAAAGAGCCCCGATCGCCCGCTACACGTCCCGCTCCACCAGCCTTCTTCTACCTGCATAACAGAGAACACAAAGATAAGACATGTAAGAAAACCGCCACCTCCGAATATAAAATGGTCTGCTAAAATCGTTCCCAGTTTTCAATTCGTTTGCTGGCTTTGAAAGAATATGAAAGCATTGCAGGAGATGAAAATCTGTGCATTGATGGGATTATATAGAATGAAAGCAATATGCATATATATCCTTCATATATTGGTTATAGGTTTCTAAAAAAAAAAAAAAAAAACACAACTTGTCTAGAGCTGCACCAGTTTTCCTGAATGCGCTACCCCAGACAGCACATCAAACATCTGCAATATATGATCGATGGACGCCCAGAGGTTAAAATTACAGACGTGGAGTGATCATGTATGGAGTGGCGCAGGAGCTGACAGCAGAATGTAACTCTTGTGTTACCAGGGCAGGGTCCTCTGTGCTGCCCGTCTCCCCTTGCATTGCCCTGACAGCGGGGCGGATATTGAGGGTTCCCGTTGGTGCCATCTTTGTACATCTATCAAGCCCAGGCTGTGGCCTGTGATCCTTCATCATAGCATAATTCTACTATGCATTTCAGAATATACGGTGGGGAAAATAAGTATTTGATACGCTACTGATTTTGCAAGTTTTCCACCAACAAATAATGGAGAGGTCTGTAATTTTTATTGTAGGTAACTTCAACTGTGACAGAACAACAAAATATCCAGAAAATCCTATTATATGATTTAAGTGATTAATTTGCATTTTATTGCCTGAAATAAGTATTTTATCACCTACCAACCAGCAAGAATTCTGGCTCTCACAGAGCTGTTATTTTTTAAGAAGCTCCTTCTCTGCACTCATTACCTGTATTAATTGTACCTGTGTGAACCCGTTACCTGTATAGAAGACTCCTGTCTACACATTTAATCAATCACACTCCAAACTCTCCACCATGACCATGACCAAAGAGCTGTCTAAGGACACTATGGACAAAATTGTACATATGCACAAGGCTGGGATGAGCTACAGAACAATCGGCAAGCAGCTTGGTGAGAAGGCAACAACTGTTGGCGCAATTAGAAAATGGAAAAAACACAAGATGACAGTTAATCTTACTCGGTCTGGGGCTCCATGCAAGATCTAACCTCATGGGGTAACCATGATTCTGAGAAAGGTCAGGAGTCAGCCCAGAACTACATGGGATTACCTGGTCAATGACATGAAGTGACTTTCAGGGGCCTATATGACAGAAAATATCCAAAAGCGACACCATTCTAAAAACTGCACCCCTCACACTGCTCAAAACCACATCCAAGAAGTTTATTAACCCTTTAGATACTTCACAGGAACCAAAGCAATGTGGAAGGGAAAAAAAAATAAATTTTACTTTTTCTTATAAAAACTATTGTTTTAACACCAAATCTTCATTGTTTTCACAAGGGCAACAGGAAAAAATGCACCAGAAAAATTTGTTCTGTAATTTCTCCTGAGTACGCAGATACCTCATATGTGGTACATACATCAACTGTTTGGTTGCACGGCAGAGCTCGGAAGGGAAGGAGCGCCATTTCTCTTTATGAATAGAAAATTGTCTAGAATAGAGAACGGACGACATATCGCTTTTGGAGAGCAAATAATGTGCCTAAACAGTGGAGCTCCCCCACAAATGACCCCAGTTTGGAAACTAGACCCCTCAAGGAAATTATCTAGATGTTTGGTGAGCACTTTGAACCCCCAAGAGTCATAAAAGTTTAAAACATTGAGCTGTGAAAATCAAAAACTACATTTTTACCACAAAATTGCTGCTTCAACCAGCTTTTTTATCACAAGAGTAAAAGGAAAAAAATGCACCACAGAATTTATTCTGCAATCGTTCCTGCATACGCCAGTACCTCATATGTGGTGGAAATCACTGTTTCTGAGCACGGTAGGGCTCGGAAGGGAAGGAGCTCTATTTGAAATTTTGAAAGTAAAACTAGCTGAAATTATTAGCGGACGTCATGTCGCGTTTGGAGACCCCTTGAGGTGCTTAAACAGTGGAGCTGCCCCACAAGTGACCCCATTTTAGAAACTAGACCCCTTAAGCAATTGTTCTAGATGTTTGGTGAGCACTTTGAACTTCCAGATTCTACATAGAATTTTATAACGTTGAGCCTTGAAAATAACAATTTTGGGGTAAAAATGCATTTATTTTTTTACTTCAAACAGATACCCTTGTGAAAACATGCTAAACAGGAAAAATTGCACAATAAATTGTATGGTTCATTTTTTCCTGAGAAAGTGGATACCTCACATGTGGTGGAATTCTAATGTTTGGGTACACAGCAGGGCTCGGAAGAGACAGAGCACCTTTTCACTTTTTGAATGCAACAGCTGCAATAGTTAGCGGGTGCCATGTCACATTTGGAGAGCCCCTGATGGGCCTAAATAATGGAGCTCCCCCACAAGTGACTCCATTTTGGAAACAAGACCCCTCAAGGAATCTATCGAGATGCTTGGTGAGCACCTTGATCCTCTGGGTCCTTCACAGAATTTCATAATGTTGAACCATGAAAATGAAAAAAAATAAAAAAAATTTACCACAAAAATGTTGTTTTAACCCCAAAGCTTTCATTTTCACTAGGGTAACGGGAGATAATGGACCATACAATTTGCTGTGCAATTACTCCTGAGTACGCAGATATCGCACATATGGTCAAAAACTACTTTTGAGGTACAGTATAAAGTGAAGAAAAGAAGGAGAACCATATTTGAGATAAGATATAGTTAGAATGGCTTGTAGGTACCATGTCACATTGGCAGTGCCCCTGAGGTGCCAGAAAAGCAGAAACCTCCCACAAGTGACCCCATTTTGGAAACTAGACGCATCAAGGAATTTATCTAGATGCTTGGTGAGCACCTTGAACCTCCAGAGGCGTCACAGAATTTTATAACATTAACCTGATAAAAATGTATTTTTTAATTTTAACCGCAAAATTTTGAAATTCACATAGGTAACAGGAGATAATGGACCCAACAATTTGTTGTGCAATTTCTTCTAAGTTTGCTAATACCCCATATATGGTTGAAAACTACTTCTGAGACCATGTAGACCGTGAAGAAGCGCCATATTTGAGCTCATGTATAGTTGGAATGGTTTGCAGTTGCTATGTCCCACTGACCGAGCACCTGAGGAGCCAGGACAGCAAAAATCCCCCACAAGTGACCCCATTTTACAAACTGAATCCCTCAGTGAATTCATACAGTGGTGAAGTGAGCATACTGACACCACAGGTGTGTCACAAAGATTAGAATATTGGGCGGTGAACAAAAAATTATTGCATCTGTATGGAGGAGTCGCCAAAATGTCTGCTACAGTGTGTGCAAACCGGGTCAATAACTACAGGAAACATCCGACCTCTGTAACTGCAAAGAAAGGTTTCTACCAAATATTAAGTTCTGTTTTTCTATTTTATCAAATACGGTACTTATTTCATGTAGTAAAATGCTAATTAGTTTTTTTAAAAATCAGTGATTTTTTTTAATTTCTTTTCTTATTCTGTCTGTTCAAGTGTGCCTACAATAAAAATTACACACCCCTCCATTCTTTGTAGGTGGGAAAACTTGCAAAATCGGCAGAGGATCCAATACTTATTTTCCCCTCTGTAGTACAACAAATCAAACAATTGTAGGTTCAAGTCCCCCGATTGTAAATGTAAGTAAACAGTGTTAAAAAATATTAATGAATTAAAACTAGAAGTGTCTGATTCACCACCAGTGATTTAAAACAAGCAAAAAAAAAAAAAAAAAGAAGATTTGGCATCTAGAAGGTGGACTTTTGTTTTATCTATCCTGTAGGGAAAACCTTGTAAACAAGTATTTAAAAAAAAAAATAAAAAAAAAAAAAATAATAATAATAAATAAAATAAAATACATTAAAAAAGTGATCAAAACATCGCATGGTATGAATGGAACCAACAGCTTGCCATGAGAAAAAATATATTACATTATTATTAATGTATAAATTATTAATAATGTATAATGATGCATGCATTAATAATAATGTATAGAATAATAATACATGTATATAATAATAATAATAAATGTATAAAATAATAAATAATTTATAATAATAAATGTACTGTATATATATTTAGTATTAATATTATTTATTATATACAGTACATTTATTATATATGTATTAATAATCATAATAAATGTACTGTATATAATAAATAAATAAATAATGTTATGGGTCCTGGTAAAACAGTACCAGAAAAAAACAAAACTGAAAACTGGCCCCGCCATGGAGGGGTGATAAGCGTGCCCTAAATTACACTTCCAATATTTCAGCCAATGATTCCCGGTCTCTTCTCACCTTTATCCCCTCCGGTCACAATGTATCCTGCCTGTTGTGCCGGTCAGGGGCACAGTCAGGCATGATCACTTGTTAGGTCTGCGCTGTGGAATATGTTGGCACTATATCCAGACGATTCTGGCAGTATACAGGAGGCCACATGTGACTTTGCGGGCCCCTCTGGAGTCTCCCCAGCTCTCGGGAGTTACTGAGCACTAGCAGCATAAAGCATTTATATGGCGGGTGACAGCACGATGGCAGAAAATCACTGCTTTCCTCCTCGATATTCCCCCATTTGTCTCCAGACAAGCACGTGATTTACACGATCGCATGAAGACCAGAACAGGAAGCAGCGAGGGCGGCTGTGGAGACTGCACAACACGTGTGGAGTATTGAGCAAGAGCTGCAGACGTGACAGCGCCGTCCCCATGTGTTGTGCATTACTGTGAGAACGGCCGCGGAGCTGAAATCACGCACAGATCTGCTGCACCTTACTGACTGCGGATCATTAGCGGGGGTCTCCAGCCTCGGAAGACATGAGCAAAGTATATAGTGTAGCATCACGTTACCAGCTCGGTCTGGCCAAAACGTGACGTGTCATGGAGTAATGTAATCGTCCATTGTACACAAGCCGCTCACAGACACGTTCTGCACGCTCCGTCTTCTGCAAGATGTTAGAGAACCCAAAAGGTTTTGTGAATTCTTCGGAGCCTCTTCCTGACACATTGCAACGGATTGTGGGGGTCCAAGTGGTGGCAGCCCCCTCAAGTCAGCAGAAGTTGACAGATGCATTAATATAACTCCGTTGATTCGCCTGCAGTTGACGAGATGGACTTCAAGAAAACGGCCGCGGAGGCAGCACGTGCGCAGATAGGACTCTGTGGCCATTCTCTTGAAGTCCACAGCGTCAACCGCAAACCATTTACTGTAGCCTGCAGTCAGATTAATGCACCTGCCGCTGTGACACCCCGTCCTATGTCCCTCCGAGCCCTTGGTATCGCCAACCCTGCTTCCTACAAGACCCCACTCCACCACCATCGCCCCCCGGTAAGCCATATCCAGACTGTAAGACGCACCCCCATTTCACCACCCGTTTTTGGGGAAAAAAAAAAGTGTGTGTCTTATAATCCGGAAACTACGGTACTTTTTTTCTACCTCATGCTTTTATCTTCGGATGTGGCAAGAGTAAGGGGACTTGAATTTCTGGGTTCCTTTCATAATTTAAAAATAAATAAATAAATTATATTATATATAAAAATGTAAAAGGTTAAATAAAAAAAATAATTATATATATTTATTATATATATATATATATATATATATATATATATATATATATATATATATATATATATATATATATATATATATATATATATATATATATATATATTACACTTCACTGTTTTTAGTCCCTTATCGGACTTTTAAACCTACAATTGTTCGATTGCTTGTACTATACACTGCAGAGACTCAGTATAATAATATATTGTCAGTCAAATTATCAATTCGGTAACAAAGGCACCCGTCGTTGCATCAGCACTTAACCATTTAAATGTCACAGTCAGTGACTGATGCAGGCATTTAAACGGTTAAAATGCAGTGAAGCGTTGGGTTAAGTTCACACGTCCAGTAATCAGTAAGAATGGATCCAGCACCTAAAAAAGTTGTGCAGACAGAGTGAGACCAGATGTACTGAATGCTGCGTAGATCACATAGGCATCGCTCACCTCTTCCGTGATTTCCAGCATTTCTCCCACTTTAAGCTCCAGCTCGTCCTCGTTCTGCGGCATGTAATCGAATAATACTTTACATTGCCTTTTCTTAGACTCTGGTAGGAAATAAAAAAGGCAGAAGATGAATAATAAAGCACTTTTCTATACATAAATCCTGCATTGTGAGATACTGGGCAGTAGGGGGCATCTTACTACCTGCACACTTGATCATACGGAAATTCTCCTCCTTTCCTGCCCTGGAGATGGACTGGTTGCAGAGGACAAGCGAGTGGGCATTCACATACAGTTAGGTCCAGAAATATTTGGACAGTGACACAAGTTTTGTTATTTTAGCTGTTTACAAAAACATGTTCAGAAATACAATTATATATATAATATGGGCTGAAAGTGCACACTCCCAGCTGCAATATGAGAGTTTTCACATCCAAATCGGAGAAAGGGTTTAGGAATCATAGCTCTGTAATGCATAGCCTCCTCTTTTTAAAGGGACCAAAAGTAATTGGACAAGGGACTCTAAGGGCTGCAATTAACTCTGAAGGTGTCTCCCTCGTTAACCTGTAATCAATGAAGTAGTTAAAAGGTCTGGGGTTGATTACAGGTGTGTGGTTTTGCATTTGGAAGCTGTTGCTGTGAGTCTGACCAGACAACATGCGGTCTAAGGAACTCTCAATTGAGGTGAAGCAGAACATCCTGAGGCTGAAAAAAGAAAAAATCCATCAGAGAGATAGCAGACATGCTTGGAGTAGCAAAATCAACAGTCGGGTACATTCTGAGAAAAAAGGAATTGACTGGTGAGCTTGGGAACTCAAAAAGGCCTGGGCGTCCACGGATGACAACAGTGGTGGATGATCGCCGCATACTTTCTTTGGTGAAGAAGAACCCGTTCACAACATCAACTGAAGTCCAGAACACTCTCAGTGAAGTAGGTGTATCTGTCTCTAAGTCAACAGTAAAGAGAAGACTCCATGAAAGTAAATACAAAGGGTTCACATCTAGATGCAAACCATTCATCAATTCCAAAAATAGACAGGCCAGAGTTACATTTGCTGAAAAACACCTCATGAAGCCAGCTCAGTTCTGTAAAAGTATTCTATGGACAGATGAGACAAAGATCAACCTGTACCAGAATGATGGGAAGAAAAAAGTTTGGAGAAGAAAGGGAACGGCACATGATCCAAGGCACACCACATCCTCTGTAAAACATGGTGGAGGCAACGTGTTGGCATGGGCATGCATGGCTTTCAATGGCACTGGGTCTCTTGTGTTTATTGATGACATAACAGCAGACAAGAGTAGCCGGATGAATTCTGAAGTGTACCGGGATATACTTTCAGCCCAGATTCAGCCAAATGCCGCAAAGTTGATCGGACGGCGCTTCATAGTACAGATGGACAATGACCCCAAGCATACAGCCAAAGCTACCCAGGAGTTCATGAGTGCAAAAAAGTGGAACATTCTGCAATGGCCATGTCAATCACCAGATCTTAACCCAATTGAGCATGCATGTCACTTGCTCAAATCCAGACTTAAGACGGAAAGACCCACAAACAAGCAAGACCTGAAGGCTGCGGCTGTAAAGGCCTGGCAAAGCATTAAGAAGGAGGAAACCCAGCGTTTGGTGATGTCCATGGGTTCCAGACTTAAGGCAGTGATTGCCTCCAAAGGATTCGCAACAAAATATTGAAAATAAAAATATTTTGTTTGGGTTTGGTTTATTTGTCCAATTACTTTTGACCTCCTAAAATGTGGAGTGTTTGTAAAGAAATGTGTACAATTCCTACAATTTCTATCAGATATTTTTGTTCAAACCTTCAAATTAAACGTTACAATCTGCACTTGAATTCTGTTGTAGAGGTTTCATTTCAAATCCAATGTGGTGGCATGCAGAGCCCAACTCGCCAAAATTGTGTCACTGTCCAAATATTTCTGGACCTAACTGTATACACAAGGCCGCACTTTACCTTTAACATCCAGAGTGAGACACGACTGCTACGTTCAGCTGCTGCGGCACCAGAGAATGGCCAAGCGTCCAACCTACAGGGCCGCAGGATGGCCAAGCGTCCAACCTACAGGGCCGCAGGATGGCCAAGCGTCCAACCTACAGGGCCGCAGGATGGCCAAGCGTCCAACCTACAGGGCCGCAGGATGGCCAAGCGTCCAACCTACAGGGCCGCAGGATGGCCAAGCGTCCAACCTACAGGGCCGCAGGATGGCCAAGCGTCCAACCTACAGGGCCGCAGGATGGCCAAGCGTCCAACCTACAGGGCCGCAGGATGGCCAAGCGTCCAACCTACAGGGCCGCAGGATGGCCAAGCGTCCAACCTACAGGGCCGCAGGATGGCCAAGCGTCCAACCTACAGGGCCGCAGGATGGCCAAGCGTCCAACCTACAGGGCCGCAGGATGGCCAAGCGTCCAACCTACAGGGCCGCAGGATGGCCAAGCGTCCAACCTACAGGGCCGCAGGATGGCCAAGCGTCCAACCTACAGGGCCGCAGGATGGCCAAGCGTCCAACCTACAGGGCCGCAGGATGGCCAAGCGTCCAACCTACAGGGCCGCAGGATGGCCAAGCGTCCAACCTACAGGGCCGCAGGATGGCCAAGCGTCCAACCTACAGGGCCGCAGGATGGCCAAGTGTCCAACCTACAGGGCCGCAGAATGGCCAAGTGTCCAACCTACAGGGCCGCAGAATGGCCAAGTGTCCAACCTACAGGGCCGGAGAATGGCCAAGTGGCCAACCTACAGGGCCGGAGAATGGCCAAGTGGCCAACCTACAGGACCGGAGAATAGCCAAGTGGCCAACCTACAGGGCCGGACGAGCTCTTAGAAACAGTCTACATCCCTGTAGTCTAGCAAAGCTGGTGGCAACACGAGCCAGTAAAAGCCTTGTAGCCACACAATTAAGTGGCTGTGAACAAAATGTCAACTCTCTGTGTCCAGGATGCTGTGGCCATCACTAGCTCTCAAGTAGAGATGGACAAACCTGAAGTTTAGGGTTTGGCACAAACTCATGCTTTTCCAAGAAAACAGAGTTCGGAGTTCACGTATGCTGACCACTCGTGCGAGCATCGCTGTGCACGGGTACGCTTGGTGCTCAGACCAGTGTGAGCCGCTTGCAGTGTTTGATCGGCTCACACTGGGGGGTAACAACAGCATGATTGGATGTAGTGTCCACCAAAATAAAAAAAAAAACAAAAAAAAACACAAAAACCCCGGCCCATCCTCCCCGGAAGTGATCGGTTTATGGCTGCATGTGGGGTTGAGACCTTAACTGCCCAATCAGTGACTTCAAAAGAAATTCAGGTCAAGTCCAGGTCCAGAAACAAACTTTAAAAAAGTTGAGCTGGACCATCAGAACCCAGACTTCTACAGGTCTGCTCAGGTCTACTCTCAAGTATCAGAACAGCTTCATTCCTGTTGTGTAAATTAGGAGAACTGGTTTGGATGGGTGAGAGGCCTCTGACAGGGGGCCTAAGAGTTTAGGGACAAATGTTTCAGGATGTTTGCCATTCGTCAGTGCAAAGCAGGAGACCTGGTTTGGTTGGCTGACAGGCCTCTGACAGAGGACCTGAGGGGCTGCAGATGTTTATCAGGAGGTTTGTCCCTCATCAATAGAAGGAGAACCGGTTTGTTTGGGTGAGAGGTCTGTTGTGAATAGCATCAGAGATGTTGCTGTTCCCGGGAGTGTTTCTGGTCTCCCTCTGGTGGCTAGTGCTGGTAGTGAGTCTGATTCTGCATCTGTCGCTCAGACAGGTGTGGGAGATGATTGCTGCTTCAGGAAGCCTATGGAGTCCAGCTGCGGGGATATAGGAAGGCAGTTTCTGTCTAACCTTTACCAGTGACAATTGTTTCTGCTCCATGTGAAGATGTCCTGGAGTTTGTCCTCCTGCCTTTAGGCTTCTGTTTTTGTTTTTTTTTGCTCCTTTTTGGATTCTCCAGGAATGTTTTCTACAGCGGTTTTTCGTTCCTTTGCATTGGTTTTGTTTCCATGTCATCCTGAGTCTGCAGCTATGCCTGATAAGTATTTTTGTTTTTTTCTTCCTGAGATTTAATTAGTTCTTATGCATATTTCTGTCCTTTTGTTTGCAGTTTATGGGAACTGTGCAATCTCAGTGCTTTTTCCTGGTGAGGGTTTTTCTCTTAGTCTGAGCTTGGTTACAGGCTGAATGTTTCACTGATGGGCATTTTTGCTTAATCTAAGTCTTTCTAAATCTGTGTTTGAGAATATTCCCTTTTGTTTCTTGCATGTGAATAAGTGCTCTTCCTGCACTATTTTTGGAGGACGATTTATTCCCAGCAAGAAAGGGAGTTTTGCACCCTGTCTGATCTGGAGTTTGCATTTTTGTATCTCATGTGTTTTTTGTAGTAAAGATCTTTTCTATTATATTTGCATTTTCTATTTAAATGTATTTGCACAAGAATTCCTGGTATAGTGAGAGGAAGATCGTGTGATCTTTTTGGACATTTTTGATTATCAGGTGTTTGTATTATTCATGGTTTTTACTGGCTGCAACCAACAAATCTATCCTATACTTTTGTATCTAGCTAGCAGGGACTCACTGTGCCAAATTCTATATCTACCATCTGTGTGTTGTTTTTTTCATACATCACCATAGTTATTTGTTGGGGGCTATTTACTTTCCTTTGGGGCTGCTCTGAGGCAAATCAGGATTCCTCATTCAATCTTTGAGGTTAATTAGTTCTCCAGCGGTGACGAGGCATCTAGGTTTGTTAGGAATGCTCCACCGCTACTTCTAATTGTGTTTGTGTAGTCAGAGGATTGCAGCCAGCTAAGTTTCAAACTACTCTTGTGCATTATCTTCTACCATTTTTTTATGAGATTCTTTGCAAGATCTTTTGCGGTCTCCTGACCATAACAAAGGTCTCTGACAGGAGGCCTAAAGGGTTCCTGACACGTGTTTCAGGATGTTTGCCCCTCCTCAGTACAAAGCAGGAAAACTGGTTTGGCTCAGTGAGAGGCCTCTGTCAGGAGGCCTAATTGGTTGTAGATGTGTGTTTCGGGATGTTTCCTTCATCAGTACAAAACAGGAAAACCTTATCTGGCTCAGTGAGAGGCCTCTGAGAGGGCCTAAGGAGATGCAGACACATGTTTCAAGATGTTTGCCCCCTCATGAGTGCAAAGCAGGAGGACAGCCTCTGATATTTTTACTAAAAACTATTTATGTAGTGGCTATGTTTTGTATTTGATGGGTATATGACCCAATAGTAACCAATGCAAAGCTGTGCATAGCCTTCAAATGGCAAAAGTGATGTGTAATACTGGACTTGGGACTGTTTGGGGGGGAAGCTGAGTTTTGTTGTTCCTATCAGGCCTTGCATTAGGCATTGTTGTTTCCTACATGGTTGAAATCAGCTCTATGACTTTTCTTTTTTGTAAGAATATTTAGTAAAGACAAAGCACGGTAGCAGCGTACTTTTCTTGCTGGATTTGTTTGGCGGCAGCGGTCCCATGGCTGGAATCCCGATCACACTGATCCGCTGCACCAGGCTGGCCACATTTCCAGACTTTTCCCTTCTAGGTATAGTCTCCTCCTTTGGTTCAGCATCTTTCTTAACTTCCTACAGGGGAGAGAAATAAGAAAAAAAATAATAAGTGCGATACTGAACGGGTGACAAACCGGAGAGTCACATTCAGCAGAAAATAAAAACAAATAGTTACATGGATCATTTTTCCCCAGGTGGTAAATCATCGGGCAGGAAAACCAGACAAAAATAGAAGCTGGGGCAGCGCGTCAGGCCGGGGCAGCGCGTCAGGCCGGGGCAGCGCGTCAGGCCGGGGCAGCGCGTCAGGCCGGGGCAGCGCGTCAGGCCGGGGCAGCGCGTCAGGCCGGTGATCAGAGGGCAGAGATGGCGATCACTGATCTGTATCAGGAGGGGGAGGAATGTGAGGAATTCGGCAGCAGGTGAGCACTTGTCCCCACAGAAGGAAGGAGGATGGGGAAATGTGCACCTGGATCACTGAGCTTAAAAATATAGTCACACAGGGGCTAGAGGAGACTAACATAACAGGAATTACCTGCTCTATATTGTCCCTTATAGGAGACCGGTCACTAGATTTATACTTCGGGCAGCACAAATCTAACGATAGGTTCCCCTTAACATGAAATCCATTGTAATATAAAAGTATTTTATTACTATGTAGGGATAAGATCACTCAAGGATATAGGTTGCTGCCATGGTGTCCTCCTCCACCCGCAGCTCGCTGCCCAGGCATCCCTGGAGCTTGCTGCCCCGACTTCCCCCTCCACCCTGCAGCTTACTGTCCTGGCGTCCCTCATCCTCCCCGCAGCTTACTGTCCTGGCGTCCCTCATCCTCCCCGCAGCTTACTGTCCTGGCGTGCCTCATCCTCCCCGCAGCTTACTGTCCTGGCGTCCCTCATCCTCCCCGCAGCTTACTGTCCTGGCGTCCCTCATCCTCCCCGCAGCTTACTGTCCTGGCGTCCCTCATCCTCCCCGCAGCTTACTGTCCTGGCGTCCCTCATCCTCCCCGCAGCTTACTGTCCTGGCGTGCCTCATCCTCCCCGCAGCTTACTGTCCTGGCGTCCCTCATCCTCCCCGCAGCTTACTGTCCTGGCGTCCCTCATCCTCCCCGCAGCTCGCTGCCCTGCGTCCCTCATCCGTCTCGCACCTCGCTGCCCAGGCGGCCCCCTCCGTCCCGCACCTCGCTGCCCTGGTGTCCTCCTCCGTCCCGCACCTCGCTGCCCCGGCGGCCCCCTCCGTCCCACACATTGCTGCCCGAGCGGCCCCTTCCGTCCCGCACCTCGCTGCCCTGGTGTCCTCCTCCGTCCTGCACCTCGCTGCCCCGGCGGCCCCCTCCGTCCCACACATCGCTGCCCGGGCGGCCACCTCCGTCCCACACATCGCTGCCCGGGCGGCCCCCACCGTCCTGCACCTCGCTGCCCCCTCAGTCCCGCACCTCGCTGCCCTGGTGTCCTCCTCCGTCCCGCACCTCGCTGCCCCGGCGGCCCCCTCCGTCCCACACCTCGCTGCCCTGGTGTCCTCCTCCGTCCCGCACCTCGCTGCCCCGGCGGCCCCCTCCGTCCCACACATCGCTGCCCGGGCGGCCCCCACCGTCCTGCACCTCGCTGCCCCGGCGGCCCCCTCAGTCCCGCACCTTGCTGCCTGGGCGGCCCCCACCGTCCTGCACCTCGCTGCCCCGGCGGCCCCCTCCGTCCCACACCTCGCTGCCCCGGCGGCCCCCTCCGTCCCGCACCTTGCTGCCCAGGCGGCCCCCTCCGTCCTGCACCTCGCTGCCCCGGCGGCCCCCTCCGTCCCACACCTCGCTGCCCCGGCGGCCCCCTCCGTCCCACACCTCGCTGCCCGGGCACCGCACATTTCTACTTTTGGGCACAACTGTGGCACACAGGCAATTCGTGCCCATATGAAGGAACATGCAGCGTTTCCCACTCCATTCACAGTAGGATACTCTCACACTGATCGTTGTGTAGAGTCAGGCCGACAGCCCCCAGGACGCTCCTCTCATCAGACATAAAGAGCATGCTCTGATATTTCCGGAGCGTCATATTTTTAGACAGATTTCATGGAGGAGGTGAAACCCCGGGACCTAGCTGTGGTGTGTTATTAAGGTCATAAAATGTGTAATTAGCTCCTAATGACGGCGTGCACTGGTTTTACTGGAACATCACACCCTGCCCCGCGCTGCAGAGGAGGAGGCGCCGCTCCTGGAGACCTGCCAGCCACACAGAGCTATCCTCTATGGTCATCACAACCAGCAATTCCCGAAAATACTCCCCATCCAAACAGCTGCTGCCCATGGAGAGACCGACGAGATGCAGAAGACAGCCCGAACCTGATAACAAGGAGGCGGAGAACATATCCGAGCCGCAATAAAACGACGCTGGACGTGTGTCCACCACCTGTACCGTTGTCAGAGATATCGGGCATCCATGTGCAAGGAGAGCACACAGGGGCTGCTTCATCATGTGTATGAGCTCCTTAAAGGGAATCTGTCACCAGGTTTTTGCCACCTAATCTGAGAGCAGCATAACATAGGCGCAGATATCCTGATTCCAGCGGTGTATCACTTACTGGGCTGCTTAGTGTAGTTTTGATAAAACCACTGATTAATCAGCAGCAGATTATCATTACAGGACTACTTGGCGTGCTGCAGGTAGTCCAGCATGTTCATGAGCTCTGTATAACTGCTAGATCTGCAGCAGAGAAAACAGTGATTTTATCAAAATGACAGCAAACAGCTCAGTAAGTGACACATCGCTGGAATCTCTGTCTCTACATTATGCTGCTCTCAGATGGGGGAGCAAAAACCTGGGAACAGATTCCCTTAAAGGAGAAAATCATCAAACATGTCAAGGTTATATTCTTTTCATAATTTTTCCACATAAAATGATCTCGTGTTATCTGCTGTATATAGAGGTGTTATCAGTCACTGTATAGGAAAAGGAGGAGGTGAGCTGTGACATCACCTATTGTGAATGGTGGATCCTGTGTTATTTACTGTATGTAGAGGTGTTATCAGTCACTGTACAGGAGAAGGAGGAGGTGAGCTGTGACATCACCTATTGTGAATGGTGGATCCCGTGTTATTTACTGTATATAGAGGTGTTATCAGTCATTGTACAGGAGAAGGAGGAGGTGAGCTGTGACATCGCCTGTTGTGAATGGTGGATCCCGTGTTATTTACTGTATATAGAGGTGTTATCAGTCATTGTACAGGAGAAGGAGGAGGTGAGCCGTGACATCGCCTGTTGTGAATGGTGGATCCTGTGATATCAGTCATTGTAATCTTGTCTGTTGTTATTTTGACTATGTAGTTTGTGGGTTGCAGTAAGACGCTGCTACTTATTTCCCACCATTTTTGCCACAACTGAAGGCAGATTGAGAACTCCCTGTAAGAAACTAGTGTAAAATCAGTTTTGATATTTAAAAGGGAATCTGTCACCAGGTTTTTGCCACCTAATCTTAGACCTGATAAGATCACTGATTAATCAGCTATCATTACAGGACTACTTGGCGTGCTGCAGGTAGTCCAGTATATTCATGAGCTCTGTATAACTGCTAGATCTGCAGCAGAGAAAACAGTGATTTTATCAAAATGACAGCAAACAGCTCAGTAAGTGACACATCACTGGAATCAGGGTCTCTGTCTCTACATTACGCTGCTCTCAGATGGGGGAGCAAAAACCTGGTGACAGATTCCCTATAAGGGGAAACTCATCAAAAGTGTAAAGGTTACATTCTTTTCATAATTTTTCACATAAAAACATTGTAATCCTGTGTTATCTGCTGTATACAGAGCTTTATTAGTCATTGTACAGGAGGGGGAGGAGGTGAGCTGTGACATTATTGTGAATCGTGGATCCTGTGTTAGCAGTGATTGAACAGGAGGAGGAGGTGAGCTGTGATGTCCCCTATTGTGAATGGTGGATCCTGCGATATCTACTGTATATAGATGGGTTATCAGTCATTGTACAGGAGGAGGTGAGCTGTAACATCACTTATTGGGAATGGTGGTTCCTGTACTACCAACTGTATATAGAGGGGTTGTCCGTCATTTTTCAGGAGGAGGTGAGCTGTGACATCACCTATTGTGAATGGTGGATCTTGTGTTATCTACTGTATATATAGAGATGTTATCTGTCATTGTACAGGAGGTGAGCTGTGACATCATCTATTGTAAATGGTGAAACGTGTTATGCTCTTTACGGGTTACCTTTCATTGTGATAATAATGAGACTTCTGAAAAGTCTTCTGTTAAGAAAAAATAAATAGGAAGAGTCTAAAACTGACAGTGGTCAGTGTGAAAATAGCAAGATTTCAATAAAAAAAACAAAAAACAAAAAAAATAAAACATGAAACCTAAGCTTATATTAGGTCCCTTTTTTGTGACACTTTTGCCTCTGCTGAGAAGGACGGAGAGGTTTGTTATAACTATTCTGTATACAGAGCCCGTGCACGATGCGGGGGAGGGTACGGCTCATCCCTGGGTGTAAAGGGCACGCAGACATTTAGAGCCGACATAATGTAGACAGAGCGGGGAGATGAATCAGCCGAGCTGCAGTGACAGCAGTGACAGCCGTCAGCCATGACGGTGACATTCACCCTAAACATACCCACGTGGTCCTGTAAGACCCCCTCAGGCTGTGTAGTCTCTCCAGGTTATAGGTGCTGTGTACAATCTCAAATCAAACAAGGGGAAAACCCCATCAAGCCGCATGACTTGTTTGCCAGACCTGACGAGGGCGCTGGCGTTCGATGCCCCATATTCTCATACAATCAAATTGCTTTAGTTATTTACATAGCGTGGAAATAAGCAAGTTTGCGAATGACTTGCCTTTTCTATCTGCTGTGAGTCTTTATCTACCATAGTGTACAGCTGGTTTCTATGGAGCTAGGCCACCAGAACAGACTTTGGACAGCAGTTACATTGCAGGAGGGGAGTTAACTCTTAACATTCCAGTCAGCTTTCTCCAGCCCATTAATTTCTATGTAGCAGTTCGCTGCTCACCTCCTTCCCCCACCGCCCCTGACAAGGATCTTATCAGTCATGATCACAACTGGATCAGCAGCAGTACCCAGTAGCACCGGTACCTTCCCAAGCAACGCCCAGAGCAGAACTCCCTGCAGCACCAGTACCTTCCCAAGCAGCACCCAGAGCAGAACTCCCTGCAGCACCAGTACCTTCCCAAGCAATGCCCAGAGCAGATCTCCCTGCAGCACCAGTACTCTCCCAAGCAACGCCCAGAGCAGAACTCCCTGCAGCACCAGTACCTTCCCAAGCAACGCCCAGAGCAGACCTCCAGCAGCACCAGTACCTTCCCAAGCAGCGCCCAGAGCAGACCTCCAGCAGCACCAGTACCTTCCCAAGCATTGCACAGAGCAGAACTCCCTGCAGCACCAGTACCTTCCCAAGCAGCACCCAGAGCAGACCTCCAGCAGCACCAGTACCTTCCCAAGTAGCACCCAGAGCAGACCTCCAGCAGCACCAGTACCCTCCCAAGCAGCACCCAGAGCAGACCTCCAGCAGCACCAGTACCTTCCCAAGTAGCACCCAGAGCAGACCTCCAGCAGCACCAGTACCTTCCCAAGCAGCACCCAGAGCAGACCTCCAGCAGCACCAGTACCTTCCCAAGCAGCACCCAGAGCAGACCTCCAGCAGCACCAGTACCTTCCCAAGCAGCACCCAGAGCAGACCTCCAGCAGCACCAGTACCTTCCCAAGCAGCACCCAGAGCAGACCTCCAGCAGCACCAGTACCTTCCCAAGCAGCACCCAGAGCAGACCTCCGGCAGCACCAGTACCTTCCCAAGCAGCACCCAGAGCAGACCTCCGGCAGCACCAGTACCTTCCCAAGCAGCACCCAGAGCAGACCTCCGGCAGCACCAGTACCTTCCCAAGCAGCACCCAGAGCAGAACTCCCTGCAGCACCAGTACCTTCCCAAGCAGCACCCAGAGCAGACCTCCGGCAGCACCAGTACCTTCCCAAGCAGCACCCAGAGCAGACCTCCAGCAGCACCAGTACCTTCCCAAGCAGCACCCAGAGCAGACCTCCAGCAGCACCAGTACCTTCCCAAGCAGCACCCAGAGCAGACCTCCGGCAGCACCAGTACCTTCCCAAGCAGCACCCAGAGCAGACCTCCGGCAGCACCAGTACCTTCCCAAGCAGCACCCAGAGCAGACCTCCGGCAGCACCAGTACCTTCCCAAGCAGCACCCAGAGCAGACCTCCAGCAGCACCAGTACCTTCCCAAGCAGCACCCAGAGCAGACCTCCGGCAGCACCAGTACCTTCCCAAGCAGCACCCAGAGCAGACCTCCAGCAGCACCAGTACCTTCCCAAGCAGCACCCAGAGCAGACCTCCAGCAGCACCAGTACCTTCCCAAGCAGCACCCAGAGCAGACCTCCGGCAGCACCAGTACCTTCCCAAGCAGCACCCAGAGCAGACCTCCGGCAGCACCGGTACCTTCCCAAGCAGCACCCAGAGCAGACCTCCGGCAGCACCAGTACCTTCCCAAGTAGTTGCCAGGGGTCACGGAATTTGTGACGCACATCCGGCCGCGTTAGCGATGTCGTTGCGTGTGACACCTATGAGTGATTTTGAATCGTCGCAAAAACGTTCAAAATCGCTAATCGGTGACATGCCCCCCTATTCTCAAATATCGTTGCTACTGCAAGGTACGATGTTGTTCGTCATTCCTGCGGCAGCACACATCGCTATGTGTGACACCGCAGGAACGAGGAACCTCACTTTACCTGCGGCTGCCCACAATGAGGAAGGAAGGAGGTGGGCGGGATGTTCGTCCCACTCATCTCCGCCCCTCCACTTTGATTCGGCGGCCGCTTAGTGACGTCGCTGTGACGCCAAACGAACCGCCCCCTTAGAAAGCCAAAGCCTCGGGCGATGAGGCTCAGATTACTTATAAAAATAAATAATATCCAATATAATTTATGAAAGTGGATATCTTCCGCCTTCATCAGAAAGTTACCTATTGTGTTAATCAGGTTGTCACCAGGTTTTTGCTCCCCCATCTTAGAGCAGCGTAATCTAGACACAGAGACCCCGATTCCAGCGATGTGTCACTTACCGAGCTGTTTGCTGTCATTTTGATAGAAATCATTGTTTTCTCTGCTGCAGATCTAGCAGTTATATAGAGCTCATGAATATACTGGACTACCTGCAGCACGCCAAGTAGTCCTGTAATGATAATCTCCTGCTGATTAATCAGTTATTTTAAAATCACAACTACACTAAGCAGCCCAGTAAATGATACATCGCTTAAATCAGGTCCCCCCCCCCTACATTATGCTGCTCTCAGACTAGGTGGCAAAAACCTGGTGACAGATTCCCTTTAAATTTATTTTTCTCCATTTTTCTTTATATAACAATCATTAAAACAAAAAATTTAGAAATTTAGAAATCTCAACTTTTACACTGGCCTCTAGGCCTTATACTACTAGACTATTGCTTCCTATTCTTTTCCTGTGACTTTTAATCACAGACAGAATTATTGGCTGATAACACACCATTCACAATAAGTGTCACAGATCACCTCCTCCCCTCCTGTATAATGACTGATAACACCTCTTTATACAGTAGATAAGACTGGATCCACTATTCATAACAGGGGATTTCACAGCTCACCTCCTCCCCTCCTGTACAATGGCTGATAACACAGCTATATACAGTAGATAAGACCAGATCCACCATTCACAATAGGTGTTGTCACAGCTCACCTCCTCCTCCTCCTGTACAATGACTGATAACACCTCTATATACAGTAGATGGCATGGCACAGGATCCATCATAAATAATAGGAGATATCACAGCTCACCTCCTCCTGTACAATGACTGATATCTGCTGTATATAGAGCTGTTCTCAGTCATTATACAGGAGGAGGTGAGCTGTGACATCACCTATTGTGAATGATGGATCCTGTGTTATCTACTGTATATAGAGGTGTTAACACAGGATCCACCATTCACAATAGGTGATATCACAGCTCACCTTCTCCTCCTGTACAATGACTGATAACCCCTCTATATACAGTATATAATACAGGATCCACCACTCACAATAGGTGATATCACAGCTCACCTCCTCCTCCTGTTCAATCACTGCTAACACAGGATCCACCATTCACAATAGGTGATATCACAGCTCACCTTCTCCTCCTGTACAATGACTGATAACGCAGGATGCACCATTCACAAAAGGTGATTGCTGCCCCCCATTATAGCAGTTTTCATGTTTCCATAGCTACATGAAATATCAGAACCCCCCATCCTATTTATATGAGATTAATTAGGCTGCAGCTCATTTACAGATACAAACGAGCTGAGTTTGTCATCTCCCGGGGATATTGCAATGTGGTTTTACATAGGACTGGAAGGGCAATACAAAATATCGTACTTGGGCCCACTAAGTTGATAATGGGGGGAGTTTGCTAAATTAAGACCCCCCCCCTATATGATTCAGGGTAGAGATCCACAGTACAAGGCATCCAAGGTACACTTTTAATAGGGCTCGGTGTAACACTTCAGCAACATACACAGCTCTGCTACATTGTCCTACATATTGTCACAGCAAGAATGTAAACTTACAGGTATCCTCTAAAGTTTAGAGGATACCTGTAAGGTTACATTCCTGCTGTGACCCCAGATGACCACAGAGCCCTGAGGAGGGGCTGTGCCGGGCGCCTCTGCTCACCATTACATCAGGCATTGTTCCCAGTCTGTGTCATTTCCAGGCGGATAGTCCCATAAAGCACAACCTCCTCCATTGTCCTGCATCATGTACACAAATACCCCAGACAATAAGCAGCAGCACTCACCGGGGCCGGGGCCATACTGCTGTGCCGCACACGCCCTGCGCTCCGCGCGGCTGACACTCCACTGTCATGACACGACTTGTCTGGAGTGATCCGGGACTGTGCCGACAGCAGCGCACAGCCGGGGAGTGATCAGAGGGCCACACCAGGACGCCTCATGCACGTCCCGCCATGCTGGGAGCAGTAGTCCTACAAAGACAACAAGCCACAGGCTGCAGCCGAGGTCCACAGGCTTGTTCTCAGGGTCGCTGGGAGCAGTCAGTGCCCCGGGGGTCACCAACTTATCCCCAATCCTTAGGAGAACTCACCATCTGGGGGATAACCCTAAATATACTGATGACCCGGCCCGACCTCAGTTCTAGCAAATCAAGTACAAAGTCCTGCCATGTTGTGTGGCTCCAGCAGGACTGGGGGTCATGCCCCCTCCCCAGTGTATAGGGGTCTGAGGAGGGGGCAGCCGGCCTCCCCTGCCATCTTATCTAATGAGCGGTTCTAACAATGCCGAGCTCTCCCTGCACAGTCACCGCGCTCCATCCTGTACAGCTCTGGTTACTCTGCGCAGCCACCGCTTACCACACACTGGACCCAGAGCCTGACCTAACAGGGGCCGGCACCATGTGTAATCTATATCCATGTACTGGACATGTGATGGGGGCACCCTGCCCGATACAGGCCGCACACAACAAGCACATCCTCAGCACTACCCTAGACCAGCTGAGAAGAGGGCATTAACCCCTGCTCCATCAACACAGACATAAAGCATTAAAACCACCCAGGCCAGCAGGGCCAATGGCATTCATTTACCCCACCAGACCAGCAGGGCCAATGGCATTCATTTACCCCACCAGACCAGCAGGGCCAATGGCATTCATTTACCCCACCAGACCAGCAGGGCCGATGGCATTCATTTACCCCACCAGACCAGCAGGGCCAATGGCATTCATTTACCCCACCAGACCAGCAGGGCCAATGGCATTCATTTACCCCACCAGACCAGCAGGGCCGATGGCATTAATTTACCCCACCAGGCCAGCAGGGCTGATAGCATTCATTTACCCCACCAGGCCAGCAGGGCTGATAGCATTCATTTACCCCACCAGGCCAGCAGGGCTGATAGCATTCATTTACCCCACCAGGCCAGCAGGGCTGATAGCATTCATTTACCCCACCAGACCAGCAGGGCTGATGGCTTATAGCATTCATTTACCCCACCAGACCAGCAGGGCTGATAGCATTCATTTACCCCACCAGGCCAGCAGGGCTGATAGCATTCATTTACCCCACCAGGCCAGCAGGGCTGATAGCATTCATTTACCCCACCAGACCAGCTGGAATGGCGGGGGCCCTGACAGTGACGCAGATCTCTGTGTAAGAGCCCATCCACCATCCACACCTGCCAAATGCAATTGTTTGGGGTCTGGTGAATGCAATTTATTTCTTCTTTTTTTATTTTATTTATTGTTTTGGGGTTTTTTTTGGGGGGGGGGGGGGGGGTCTGCTTTCTTTCAAGAAGAGTCCTGCTGTATTCTTTAACTTTTTTTCCTGCTTGGACACTTCCTCATGCAACCGCAACTATTTTTGGAACAGGGCTTATAGTCTAAGCGTGCTCAAAAAAAAAAATCCCAAAATTCTGTTAGGTCTTGTTTTGGGGGAAAGCAAGGGTAGATGACATCACAATCTTTTCAAAACGGTGTCTGTTAATTCAAATGTAGCACAAGCAATAAAAATACATAACACTCCACGTCTAATGACCTGTGAGGAGTCCGGGACGTCCAGCCCCCTCGCCGGGCCAGACAGCATAATACGTGGAGTTGACCCTGGCGTAGGTCACAGTGCCTCCACAAGACCAAGAGGCGGCTGCTGGTAACTACAACCCCCAGGATCGAGGTCAGACAGGACTTCAGAGGTGACTCCTCCATATAATGTGGACTCCCACCTGACCCCTCACAGGTCATTACCCCGAGGAGCTCTAAAACTGAATTGATCATTATAGCTCCATCTATAAAAATAATGACATGATTGGAAAGATTGTGTGATTGTCGCGGGCGGAGGAGGGGACGCTGCGCTCTCCCACTGCTCGAGTCCGGCTGCCGCTGCTGCTCGGTGGCTCGAGCGATGGGCCGGATCCCGGGGACTCGAGCGGCGCTCCTCGCCCGTGAGTGAAAAGGGGATTGGTTTTGGGGATTTATTGTTGTCCGTGACGCCACCCACGGTTGTGGTGATTGTGTGGACACCACCGCTGCTCTGTATGGGGATCCCGGGAGCGGTGACAGGGAGCAGCTGTGTTGTTATTTCTCCCCTCCGTGGGTAGGGGGTGGTTGTCCCGGGGCCCAGTGATGGGGTAGGGATGGGTGGCAGGCCGGGTGCGGGGCCTGGTGAGGTGCAGGGTCGCGGGGGCAGCGCTGCGCCGCACGGCACTGTGGTACTCACTCAGCCTGAGACGTTGACACAGTTCTCAGTAAAACACATGGCTGGAAAGACGGTTCCCACGGACGGCTGCTGTTGCTTTTCCCCGGTAGTTGACGGTGACGGTCCCTTTTCCTGCACCTGAGATGATGATGGTAGCGATGGGTTCCCACCGGTAACCCGCTCCCCGACTTAGATATGGGCCGGAAGAGCCCCTCTTTGCCCGCAGGCGCTGGCCCTGAGAAACTGGTGCCTTGGCGGTGGCGGTGTCTCTCTCCTACGGTTGGACTGTTGCCTTCAATCGGGACTTGATTGTTGGGAGACCCGGTGGTCCCCTTCACTGACGGATTTGGCAAATTCACGGCGACTCCTAGCCTTGCCGGGATCCGAAAGGCCCCTGCCAATGGTGCTGGCTTCTCTTCGTATACCGTTCCGGTACCGCCGGGCCACCACCCGTCCACGGTCCTTTCGGCAACCTCCGATCAGCCTCTCCTGCAGACGGTTACCGCCGTCTGCTAACCTTGCTGTTCTCAGTCCGGGGCACACACCCGGACCAACTTCAGGCTTTCTCAACTGTCACTTTCTCTTCCACTTTAACTCCTCTCACTTGCTCCTCTACCACTTCTTTCCTCCTTCCACTTCCTCCTCCAAACTCTATCTGCCTGTGTTTTCCCTCCTCCAGGACTGTGAACTCCTCGGTGGGCGGAGCCAACCGCCTGGCCCACCCCCTGGTGTGGACATCAGCCCCTGGAGGAAGGCAACAAGGATTTTTTGTGTAGCTTCGGTGTACCTATCCGGGGTGTAGGGTGTGGTGGTGTTATGACCTGTGACCCCTGGCTTGCCCAGGGCGTCACATTCCCCCTTAGCAAAATGCAGACCGTCCGCGGGCTGCCTGTCCAACACCGGTTTTATTTTTCTGAAAAAGATAAAAAACAGTAACATATACAAGTAGAAGAACATCATCCCACAACGGGAGGCACTTTTCTTAAACGTTACGGTAACGGTTGTGGCTGCCGCTCTCTCCCACCCAAGTAACCTGGCCCTGATGCTGCCCCTAAGAAACAGGCAGCACCCCTTGACCCCAGTCCTGAACCAATTCACCCGAGCGGGATCTGTCCTTCCCCTCCAGAGGGTAGCCACCGGTTCCGGTGGTGGCTGGGCCCCAGCCTGCTCCACTGCGGGCCCTCCCTCCAATCTGCCTCTCCGGAGGCGGAAACGGTTAGCTGCAACACAACATTTTTATTTACAACCCACTAACGTTTGTGGTTGCCCTGCAAGTTCTCGGGCCTGTTCATAGAAGTTTCTATGCATAAACTGTGGATGGTCCCCACGGGGACAACAATGCCGGCAATGGCCGGTTCCAAATCACGGTTGCAGACAATCAGGTTAACCTTCGGTAATCATTTTAATTTTCTTCAAAAACTTTTCAAAACTTTTAAAACACACTGGTGGTCCCAACGGGGACAACTTTTAGGCGGAGGACCGCCGGCTTAGCAGTCCATCCTCAATCGCGGGGCTCTAGTGCCACCTTCACATGGTGCACCGCTGTGGACCCCGATGGTAGCTCGCTGCGGGTGATCTTCCTCCATATTCATGCGGGCATGCACATCCGCTCTACACCCCTCTCGGGCATCGATCTCCCTGCGCAGCTGCCGTTGCCGCCGCTCCCAGCCGGGAGCACTTTGTTTGCTCCGGTTCAGCGTGTGCGGGGGACGGACCCAGCCAGAGTCCCTCCGTGTCGGCTACGACCGGCACCTTCAGTAATGAGGGACCCTGCTGTGACATGGCCTGCTCTGCCTCCTGGCAGCTGCATCCCCGCCGTGCCTCCGGTGCATCTTTGCTGACGGGCTCAGCCTTCGGCTTCTTCCATGGAAGCGGATCAGGGTGGTCACAGGCTTCGGCTGCAGGTCGGTCCGCCGGGGCGGATTGGCAGGGTACCGCTACCAGTGGTGGTGGTAGCGGGCCTAGTGGCGGGGCAGCAGCAGCCAACACGGGTAGCGGGGGAGGTAGCAGGGCGAGCGGGTATGGACCGGGTCCCTCAGCCGCGATGACCGACCCACTAGGGGTACAGGGGCGTGGGTCACTTACCCTCCCTTCCAAGACTCCCTCCACCTCGCGTCTCCGTATGGCCGCCACCACTTCCGCCATGTCGGCCTCCCACTCCTCCAGGAGGAGCTGCATGCGGACCTGCAGACGGCTGCTTAGCTGGACGGTCCGGACTTCCACCCACGCTGTGGGGCCAGGCGCGGGGACCACGGTGTTGTCGGTCGGACTCAGCATCTTTAGCAGCGGCCTCTTCCAGGAACCAGTCAATGGCCGCAGGGTCCTGGCGTCCCTACTTCTATAGCCGCGGCTACATGCGACCAGTCGCCATTTCGTCCCCCTTAGCCTCTTTCCGGCCCCTCCTCTATCGGGGCGGGGTTTTGGCCTTCGCGCCTCCGCTACTCGAGAAGACGCTCGAGCGGGAACTTTTCGCGCCAAAGATGGCGACTTCCGAAATTTTTCGGCCGGACACCTCCGGCGGTAACAAGGCGCACCTCTACCCAACGGCAGAGCGGTAAGATCCTGTTCGTGACGCCAAGTTGTCGCGGGCGGAGGAGGGGACGCTGTGCTCTCCCACTGCTTGGGTCCGGCTGCCGCTGCTGCTGCGGCCGCTGCTGCTCGGTGGCTCGAGCGATGGGCCGGATCCCGGGGACTCGAGCGGCGCTCCTCACCCGTGAGTGAAAAGGGGATTGGTTTTGGGGATTTATTGTCCGTGACGCCACCCACAGTTGTGGTGATTGTATAGACACCACCGCTGCTCTGTATGGGGATCCCGGGAGCGGTGACAGGGAGCAGCTGTGTTGTTATTTCTCCCCTCCGTGGGTAGGGGTTTGGTTGTCCCGGGGCCCAGTGATGGGGTAGGGATGGGTGGCAGGCCGGGTGCGGGGCCTGGTGAGGTGCAGGGTCTCGGGGGCAGCGCTGTGCCTCACGGCACGGTGGTACTCACTCAGCCTAAGACGTTGACACAGTTCTCGGTAAAACACACGGCTGGAAAGACGGTTTCCACAGACGGCTGCTGTTGCTTTTCCCCGGTAGTTGACGGCGACTGTCTCTGTCCCTGCACCTAATGAAATGTTGGTAGCGATGGGTTCCCACCGGTAACCCGCTCCCCGGCTTGGATATGGGCCGGAGGAGCCCCTCTCTGCCCGCAGGCGCTGGCCCTGAGAAACTGGTGCCTTGGCGGTGGCGGTGTCTCTCTCCTACGGCTGGACTGTTGCCTTCAATTGGGACTTAGTTGCTGGGAGACCCGGAGGTCCCCTTCACTGACGGATTTGGCAAATTCACGGCGACTCCTAGCCTTGCCGGGATCCGAAAGGCCCCTGCCAATGGTGCTGGCTTCTCTTCGTATACCGTTCCGGTACCGCCGGGCCACCACCCGTCCACGGTCCTTTCGGCAACCTCCGATCAGCCTCTACTGCAGACGGTCACCGCCGTCTGCTAACCTTGCTGTTCTCAGTCCGGGGCACACACCCGGACCAACTTCAGGCTTTCTCAACTGTCACTTTCTCTTCCACTTTAACTCCTCTCACTTGCTCCTCTACCACTTCTTTCCTCCTTCCACTTCCTCCTCCAAACTCTATCTGCCTGCGTTTTCCCTCCTCCAGGACTGTGAACTCCTCGGTGGGCGGAGCCAACTGCCTGGCCCACCCCCTGGTGTGGACATCAGCCCCTGGAGGAAGGCAACAAGGATTTTTGGTGTAGCTTCGGTGTACCTATCCGGGGTGTAGGGTGTGGTGGTGTTATGACCTGTGACCCCTGGCTTGCCCAGGGCGTCACATGATCACTCGGATCAGTCTCCAAATTATTACCCAAAAAGTAAAATCTGAGCACATAAGCCGTCTGCATGTGTCTGGAGACATCTGGATGACATATTCCACTGCTGGAAGACACTAATGGATTCATCCTGTCCTCCGAAATTCCAGAGGTTTATCAAGTGTGACTGAGGTGGGCGCACACAGATGACGGGGGAGCATGGCCATGGGCGTCCGGTGCGATTCTGACTATGGTCAGGCATTTCTTGCACTTAGTCGTGATGGCCGCTTACAATTTGGTTCTGGTAATGTACAAATCTGTTTTGGTATAAAACACAGGGTCCCATTAACTCCCAGAGGACACTAAAAGGGATTTCCAAGCCTTCAATATGTATATCTCCTAAGGATAAGTTATAACACCAGATCAATGGGGGTTGAACACCGGGCGCCCCTCTGATCAGATATACACCGTGTATGGAGAGGAAAAGCACAGCGCCATGCACGGTGTAGTGGTCGTTCTCGGTACTGCAGCTCAGAGCACATTCACTTCAATAGGAGCTGAGCTGCAGAGCCCACAGACGACCCCAACACCGTGTACGGAGCTAGTCTACTACGCTCTAATGACAGTTTACATCTGGCAGGAATTGACAACAGCTGATTGGTGGGAATCCCAAGTGTTGGACCCCCACAGATCTAGTGATGATGACCTTTCATAAGGACAGGGCAGCAATATTGTAGTCCTTATAAATCTTATCAGCTACTTAGACCCTGTTCTGGACATATTCCTCACCTCCTGATATGAATACTTGGGCATCTTGAGATGCTAAATCTAAATAATTAAGAGGCAAATAATAATAACCCACGTAAAATAAAAGAGAACATGTTTGATAGACCCTGGAATGACAAGTGGCAGCGGGTACAGGAGACTATATGCTGTGTTCTCATTACCTGCAGCCACCACTAGAGGGAGCGCAGGAGCTCACTGCGTACATTGCCCTCTATGATAACCAGTATACAGAGGGCTCCCTCTAGTGGTGACAGCCGGCAGCCAGAATGTACTGTTTGACATCTGCCAATGCAAGCTGCCAAAAGATGACAACTATTTAAGGAGGTCGGTCTTTGGGGGATGGGAACCCCACAATGATCATCCAGTTCTGTTAACATTCCCCAAGACATATTTAATTGGGGGGGGGGGGAGCGCTGCTTACCTTAACAAAGTTATCAGGAAAAGCCCCTCGCTTTCCATTGATCTCGCCTTCCATCCAACCCTCCTCATCCAGCTTCTTGACGTTCTTGATAAGGTCGCCCACCCGCATGGTCAGCTCGTCCTCGTGCATCGCGTCGTAGTCATATTCCACAACGTAATCAACTGGAAAGACACAAGACAAAAAGGTAAGGCATCATGTAGCAGTAATCCTCTCCATGCTGTGCCAGACGACGGCCGCATTTTCTGTCCCCCCAAAATGCATGGATCTCAGAAAATTATGGATAAGACCGAAAAAGGGGGCATGAAACTGTGGCAGGAGAATGGCTACGCCGGCGGGAGCAAACAGGACCTCCTGCCCTACATCCATAGGCATTAAAAGGACCACAACAGTGATTTTTAGGGGGTTATATACTGGGGGGGGGGGGCAAGAGCCAAAAGATATATACAGGAGGGCGAGGAGCTGGAGATTGTACACCAGGGGGCCGGATGTTACACACCAGGGTGGGTCAGGGCCCGGAAGTTATACACCGGGGTGGGTCAGGGCCCGGAGGTTATACACCACAGTAGATCAAGGCCCGGAGGTTATACACCAGGCTGCGTCAGGACCCGGAGGTTATACACCAGGGTGCGTCAGGACCCGGAGGTTATACACCAGGGTGCGTCAGGACCCGGAGGTTATACACCAGGGTGCGTCAGGACCCGGAGGTTATACACCAGAGTGCGTCAGGACCCGGAGGTTATACACCAGAGTGCGTCAGGACCCGGAGGTTATACACCAGGCTGCGTCAGGACCCGGAGGTTATACACCAGGGTGCGTCAGGACCCGGAGGTTATACACCAGGCTGCGTCAGGACCCGGAGGTTATACACCAGGGTGCGTCAGGACCCGGAGGTTATACACCAGGGTGCGTCAGGACCCGGAGGTTATACACCAGGGTGCGTCAGGACCCGGAGGTTATACACCAGGCTGCGTCAGGACCCGGAGGTTATACACCAGGCTGCGTCAGGACCCGGAGGTTATACACCAGGCTGCGTCAGGACCCGGAGGTTATACACCAGGGTGCGTCAGGACCCGGAGGTTATACACCAGGGTGCGTCAGGACCCGGAGGTTATACACCAGGGTGCGTCAGGACCCGGAGGTTATACACCAGAGTGCGTCAGGACCCGGAGGTTATACACCAGGGTGCGTCAGGACCCGGAGGTTATACACCAGGGTGCGTCAGGACCCGGAGGTTATACACCAGGGTGCGTCAGGACCCGGAGGTTATACACCAGGGTGCGTCAGGACCCGGAGGTTATACACCAGGGTGCGTCAGGACCCGGAGGTTATACACCGGGGTGCGTCAGGACCCGGAGGTTATACACCGGGGTGCGTCAGGACCCGGAGGTTATACACCGGGGTGCGTCAGGACCCGGAGGTTATACACCGGGGTGCGTCAGGACCCGGAGGTTATACACCGGGGTGCGTCAGGACCCGGAGGTTATACACCGGGGTGGGTCAGGGCCCGGAGGTTATACACCGGGGTGGGTCAGGGCCCGGAGGTTATACACCGGGGTGGGTCAGGGCCCGGAGGTTATACACCGGGGTGGGTCAGGGCCCGGAGGTTATACACCGGGGTGGGTCAGGGCCCGGAGGTTATACACCGGGGTGCGTCAGGACCCGGAGGTTATACACCGGGGTGGGTCAGGGCCCGGAGGTTATACGCCAGGCTGCGTCAGGACCCGGAGGTTATACACCAGGGTGCGTCAGGACCCGGAGGTTATACACCAGGGTGCGTCAGGACCAGGAGGTTATACACCAGGGTGCGTCAGGACCAGGAGGTTATACACCAGAGTGCGTCAGGACCCGGAGGTTATACACCAGGGTGCGTCAGGACCCGGAGGTTATACACCAGGGTGCGTCAGGACCCGGAGGTTATACACCAGGGTGCGTCAGGACCCGGAGGTTATACACCAGGGTGCGTCAGGACCCGGAGGTTATACACCGGGGTGGGTCAGGGCCCGGAGGTTATACACCGGGGTGGGTCAGGGCCCGGAGGTTATACACCGGGGTGGGTCAGGGCCCGGAGGTTATACACCGGGGTGGGTCAGGGCCCGGAGGTTATACACCAGGGTGGGTCAGGGCCCGGAGTTTATACACCGGGGTGGGTCAGGGCCCGGAGGTTATACACCGGGGTGGGCCAGGGCCCGGAGGTTATACACCGGGGTGCGTCAGGACCCGGAGGTTATACACCGGGGTGCGTCAGGACCCGGAGGTTATACACCGGGGTGCGTCAGGACCCGGAGGTTATACACCGGGGTGGGTCAGGGCCCGGAGGTTATACACCGGGGTGGGTCAGGGCCCGGAGTTTATACACCGGGGTGGGTCAGGGCCCGGAGGTTATACACCGGGGTGGGTCAGGGCCCGGAGGTTATACACCACAGTGGATCAAGGCCCGGAGGTTATACACCAGGCTGTGTCAGGACCCGGAGGTTATACGCCAGGCTGCGTCAGGACCCGGAGGTTATACACCAGGGTGCGTCAGGACCCGTAGGTTATACACCAGGGTGCGTCAGGACCCGGAGGTTATACACCAGGGTGCGTCAGGACCCGGAGGTTATACACCAGGGTGCGTCAGGACCCGGAGGTTATACACCAGAGTGCGTCAGGACCCGGAGGTTATACACCAGAGTGCGTCAGGACCCGGAGGTTATACACCAGGGTGCGTCAGGACCCGGAGGTTATACACCGGGGTGCGTCAGGGCCCGGAGGTTATACACCGGGGTGGGTCAGGGCCCGGAGGTTATACACCGGGGTGGGTCAGGGCCCGGAGGTTATACACCGGGGTGGGTCAGGGCCCGGAGGTTATACACCGGGGTGGGTCAGGGCCCGGAGGTTATACACCGGGGTGGGTCAGGGCCCGGAGGTTATACACCGGGGTGGGTCAGGGCCCGGAGGTTATACACCGGGGTGGGTCAGGGCCCGGAGGTTATACACCGGGGTGGGTCAGGGCCCGGAGGTTATACACCGGGGTGGGTCAGGGCCCGGAGGTTATATACCGGGGGGGGGGGTTAGGTCCCAGAGGTTATACACCAGAGGCAATGGTACACTATATGAAGAACAGTATGGGATGGGCTCCCTGCATCCCTTACATTCTGGCTATTGCTGATTGGCCACGTGCCACGTTACCATCCGCCGGGCTCAGGAGAGGACCATGAGCTGCAGCCCACGCACCCCAGCCCCGGAGCTGGAAGGCGATCACACGCCCGGATCTTCTGATCTTTCTTCAAAGTGTCGACAGCAGGAAGCCGCTTCCTTTATATCATAAGAAACACGTTGGCTCCTTCTCACATACAGGCTGCACATTTATGTCCGGACCATGAAAGCAACGGATCCACAAGGAGCAGAGGAGCTTTACTGCCGCTTGTGAGGCTGAGCAAGTGTTCCAAATCAGTGACCGGTGCCCACGCACCCTGCGCCATGTTTATTACTGATGTATGGGGGCAGAGGAGTGCAGGAGGTGACCACATAAGTGACAAGTCCTGGCTCTTTACAGTCAGTTATTTCCCAGGTTGTCAGCCAGACCGACTTCTGTATGAAGACGCTATGAGAAGCTAGCTACTTCCTCCCTCTTGTGACCGACTCCCATTTCCTTCTGTTACAGGGTATATAACTTCTGAGCTGATCCCAAGTCATAGATTCAGAACCCATTCTAATAAGCTCATAAATCAGCCCGGCAATCACTTAACCCTACAAGATAGGCAGAATCCCAGACCCTTATCAACTCCATTACTAACCCCGGGGCTTGATACCAGCTGACAACCTCGAAAAATAAGACCCCGTTTGCCACAGCACCAGGGCAATCAGTAAGAGGTGGGCAAAGCGCCAACATTGGCACATCTAATGGATGAGCCTCTTCTGGGGTGGCTACAGGCTGCTATTTTTAGGCTGGGAAGGACCCAATAACTATGGATCTTCTCAGCCTGATAATACCAGCCCCCAGATGCTGTGTCTGTCTGCTTTACATTGGCTGGGTATCAAAAATAGGGGGTACCCCAAAACATTTTTTTTAATATTATTATTTAAATAATTAAAGAAAAAAAAAAAAAAAAAAACACACAATATGATGGAGATCCCCTCTTTTTTTTTTTTTATAACCAGGCAAGGTAAAGCTTATAGCTGATGCTTGCAGTTGTCAACTTTACCTGGGCTGGTCATCAAAAAAAGGTAGGGGGATCACTTTATTATTATTTATTTCTTACCCCAATTTTTTTGCAGGGGAAATGCCCCCCCTTTTTTTTGCTTCCTTTTGCAAATCCCTAGCCCTTACGATGGCCATTTTAAAACCCAGGAGACCAGTATGACGACATTCCTAAAGGATGGGCACATCACTACAGGAGACAAGGATGGGCTCATTACTACAGGGGACAAGGACGGGGCACATTACTACAGGGGACAAGGAGGGGCTCATTACTACAGGGGACAAGGACGGGGCACATTACTACAGGGGACAAGGACGGGGAACATTACTACAGGGGACAAGGATGGGGAACATTACTACAGGGGACAAGGAGGGTTCATTACTACAGGGGACAAGGACGGGGCACATTACTACAGGGGACAAGGACGGGGCACATTACTACAGGGGACAAGGAGGGGCTCATTACTACAGGGGACAAGGAGGGGCTCATTACTACAGGGGACAAGGACGGGGCACATTACTACAGGGGACATGGACGGGGCACATTACTACAGGGGACAAGGATGGGGCACATTTCTACAGGGGACAAGGATGGGGCACATTTCTACAGGAGACAAGGATGGGGCACATTTCTACAGGGGACAAGGATGGGGCACATTTCTACAGGGGACAAGGATGGGGCACATTTCTACAGGGGACAAGGATGGGGCACATTTCTACAGGGGACAAGGATGGGGCACATTTCTACAGGGGACAAGGGTGGGGCACATTACTACAGGGGACAAGGGTGGGGCACATTACTACAGGGGACAAGGACGGGGCACATTTCTACAGGGGACAAGGACGGGGAACATTACTACAGGGGACAAGGACGGAGCACATTACTACAGGGGACAAGGACGGAGCACATTACTACAGGGGACAAGGACGGAGCACATTACTACAGGGGACAAGGACGGAGCACATTACTACAGGGGACAAGGATGGGGCACATTTCTACAGGGGACAAGGATGGGGCACATTTCTACAGGGGACAAGGATGGGGCACATTTCTACAGGGGACAAGGATGGGGCACATTTCTACAGGGGACAAGGGTGGGGCACATTTCTACAGGGGACAACGATGGGCGCATTTCATTTTAATGGTATCTTTTTTGGTTTTTGAAGTCTACCAGTAGCTGCTACATTTCCCACCCTAGGTTTATACTCGAGTCAATGAGTTTTCCCAGTTTTCTGATGGTGCCTATGCTTATATTTGGGTCAGCTTATACATGGTATGCTTCTTTACAAAAAAAAAAAAGACAAGTTTAAGGGCACAGTCAGACGGCAGTATAAATTGGAGTGCGATCACTAGTGATGAGGGGGCACTATCACACTCAGATGCTCGGTAATCGGAACGAGCAGTCAGGTGCGACTCGTGCAATGGAAATCAATGGGGACCACTAGCATTTTTCCAGATTTCCCACGTCCAATCCCATTCAAATGAATGAAGCCTTAAAGGGATTGTTTCATTTCAGTTTTTAGGACGTCAAAAAGGAAAATAACCCCTGGAGGTGAGAGCAGAGGAATGGCCTGGGCACACAATTTGCAGTGGGGGGACGTTGGTGAGAAAATGAAAATTGCTGAACGAGCGAGGGTCACACTAGAGGGGAAGCCTGCTTATAGCTCGGCCCTCCCCAGCCGCCCCGCGTGCCCCGAGCATCCCCGCCTATAGCAGCCTCGCACTTCTGCACCCATCTTTTCCACTTTCTAGATCACTGAAACATGAAAAGTCGTCATATAAAGAAATATACAAGGAGAGAAGCTGCTCGGTGAGTGCCTGCACCCTATGCGGAGCGCAGCGCTGTGCATAGCGAGCTGTAGACCGGTAACATAAGAACTCAGAGAGGAAGCAAAACAAGACGACATCTCGGCTCAGCAAGTTTCACTTCACCCCATCCTTATAGATCAATGACAGTAAAACATGACCGCCCCGAGTCATCATTTGCATTTTTGCTTTTTAGTTACTTTCTTTTTTTGTTTTGTGGTATTGCCTAAATAAAATTGACTGCGAAAAAGGTACAAATAGAATGACAAATTGGGAGAAAAGGAAACAAAAAGGTGCAAAACTAGAGGTAAAAATGAGGCAAAGGTGTGAATATGGGGAGCAATAAATACAAGGTGGATGAATGCAAGAAAGATGCAATAAGTGACTACAATGAGAGGACACGTCAGCGGGGACATGTGCGGCCCATCTGGAAACTACACAGAAGCCAAGAAAACATGAAAATCTGAGAAAGTTGGCTTAAAATGGAATCTGTCCGCAGGTTTTTGCTCCCTAATATCTGAGAGCAGCGTAATGTAGAGACAGACCCTGATTCCAGTGATGTGTCACTTACTGAGCTGTTTGCCGTCATTTTGATAAAATGAATGTTTTCTCTGCTGCAGATCTAGCAGTTATACAGCGCTCATGAATATGCTGGACTACCTGCAGCACGCCAAGTAGTCCTGTAATGATAATCTGCTGCGGATTAATCAGTGATTTCAACAGGTGTCTCAGATTAGGTGGCAAAAACCTGGTGATAGATTTCCTTTAAATATTAAAACTGATTTTACACCAGTTTCTTACAGGGAGTTATCAATCTGCCTTCAGTTGTGGCAAAAATGGTGGGAAAAGTAGCAGCGTCTTACTGCAACCCACAAACTACATAGTAATGATAACAATCACAACAGATAGGATTACAAGGACTGATAACACAGAATCCGACATTCACAATAGGTGATGTCACAGCTCACCTCCTCCCTCTCCTGTACAATGACGGATAACACCTCTATATACCGTAGATAACACAGGATCCACCACAATAGGTGATGTCCCAACTCACCTCCTCCTGTACAATGACTAATAACACCTCTATATACAGTAGACAACACAGGATCCACCATTCACAATAGAGGATGTCACAGCTCACCTTCTCCTGTACAATGACTGATGCCACCTCTACATACAGTAGATAGCAGGAACCACCATTCACAATAGGTGATGTCACAGCTCACCTCCTCCCCCTCCTGTACAATGACTGATAACACCTCTATATACAGTAAATAACACAGGATCCACCACAATAGATTATGTCACAGCTTGCCTCCTCCTGTACAATGACTCATGACACCTCTACATACAGTAGATAACAGGAAGCACCATTCAAAATAAAGGATGTCAAAGATCACCCCCTCCTGTATAGTGACTGATAAGACCTCTATGTACATTAGACAACACAGGAACCACCATTCACAATAGATGTCACAGCTCACCTCCTCCTGTACAATAAGTGTACATCTTTCTATACAGTAGATAACATAGGATCCACCATTCACAATAGAGAATGTCACAGCTCACCTTCTCCCCCTCCTGTACAATGACTGATGACACCTCTATATACAGTAAATAACACAGGATCCACCATTCACAATAGGTGATGTCACAGCTCACCTCCTACCCTCCTGTAGTGACCTTTGCCCAGATTAGGTAACATTTCTATAGAAATAGGGTCTGAGTCAGTCTATTACAGTTAAACGTCCCCTAAAGAAGGAAGTGCGAGTTTAGTTTTAGGTCTGTACATATGATGTGAAACAATAATATAAAATTATCAGGAAAAAAATGAACATAAAAACCAGAAGTAAACACAAGATGTTTTCTGATGGCACATTCCATACAATAAAGTTTGTCTCCTTTTCCTGTACACGACCTCCTGGTGTTATTATATATTCAGACGTCCCTGTATCACTGACACTCACTTTTTTTTCCCCAACTATGTGCTTTGCTCACTCTCCCCAGGTCCAGCCCTGCTTCTCCGTTGCTGCTTGCGTTCTCTACAGCACTGATGTCACATGACAGTGCTGCAACTTATCAGTAATCAGCGAGCCCATCGGTACCGAGCGGTGCCAATTTGGGAAGAGCTCAGCTATTGAGCTATATGAAGTCCGAGCTGCCGACAATGACAGGCTTTTTACTCCTCTTTTTGGAGGTTACGGTACACGTTACATTCATTTTTCCCAGCACAGACTGTACAGATGCGGGGATACTAAAGGTTTGGTTTTTTTTATTGGGAAAAGGGCGATTCTCACTTTTGTGCCTCCCTGACGATTATCTGGACGCGAGGCGAGGTTACCAAATCAGGGCAGAGTTGTGCAAGGGCCGGGAGCGACGGCAGACGTCATCCGAGCAACAACTCACTGGACGGGTATAATACTACAGACCGGCAAATAGGGAGCGAGCCAGAAACACAGGGAGAAGGAAATATCAAAGTGGCCTCACACCGGCAGCCGACGAGGACGGAGCGGGACCCAGACCTCAGAGGGGAGGACACAAATCTGCACTGTGCAAAGGGACTTTCCAGGAACAATCTGTGGTCATTACCATAAAGACTCATCACATAATGACCACACACCACAATAATAATGTGCAAAACAACACTGTCAGTTTGCTACAGCCTGCATCATACTCCAGAGCTGCACTCACTATTCTGCTGCTGCAGTCACTGTGTACATACATTACATTACTGATCCTGAGTTACCTCCTGTATTATACTCCAGAGCTGCACTCACTATTCTGCTGGTGCAGTCACTGTGTACATACATTACTTATCCTGTACTGATACTGAGTTACCTCCTGTATTATACTCCAGAGCTGCACTCACTATTCTGCTGGTGCAGTCACTGTGTACATACATTACTGATCCTGAGTTACATCCTGTATTATACTCCAGAGCTGCCCTCACTATTCTGCTGTGTACATACATTACTGATCCTGAGTTACATCCTGTATTATACTCCAGAGCTGCCCTCACTATTCTGCTGTGTACATACATTACTGATCCTGAGTTACATCCTGTATTATACTCCAGAGCTGCCCTCACTATTCTGTTGTGTACATACATTACTGATCCTGAGTTACATCCTGTATTATACTCCAGAGCTGCCCTCACTATTCTGCTGTGTACATACATTACTGATCCTGAGTTACCTCCTGTATTATACTCCAGAGCTGCACTCACTATTCTGCTGTGTACATACATTACTGCTCCTGAGTTACCTCCTGTATTATACGCCAGAGCTGCACTCACTATTCTGCTGCTGCAGTCACTGTGTACATACATTACATTACATTACTTATCCTGTACTGATCCTGAGTTACATCCTGTATTATACTCCAGAGCTGCACTCACTATTCTGCTGGTGCAGTGCAGTCACTGTGTACATACATTACTTATCCTGTACTGATACTGAGTTACATCCTGTATTATACTCCAGAGCTGCACTCACTATTCTCCTGGTGCAGTCACTGTGTACATACATTACTGATACTGAGTTACATCCTGTATTATACTCCAGAGCTGCACTCACTATTCTGCTGGTGCAGTCACTGTGTACATACATTACATTACTGATACTGAGTTACATCCTGTATTATACTCCAGAGCTGCACTCACTATTCTGCTGGTGCAGTCCCTGTGTACATACATTACATTACTGATCCTGTACTGATCCTGAGTTACCTCCTGTATTATACTCCAGAGCTGTACTCACTATTCTGATGTGTACATACATTACTGCTCCTGAGTTACCTCCTGTATTATACGCCAGAGCTGCACTCACTATTCTGCTGGTGCAGTCACTGTGTACATACATTACTTATCCTGTACTGATACTGAGTTACATCCTGTATTATACGCCAGAGCTGCACTCACTATTCTGCTGGTGCAGTCACTGTGTACATACATTACTTATCCTGTACTGATACTGAGTTACATCCTGTATTATACGCCAGAGCTGCACTCACTATTCTGCTGGTGCAGTCATTGTGTGCATACATTACTGATCCTGAGTTACCTCCTGTATTATACTCCAGAGCTGCACTCACTATTCTGCTGCTGCAGTCACTGTGTACATACATTACTGATACTGAGTTACATCCTGTATTATGCTCCAGAGCTGCACTCACTATTCTGCTGGTGCAGTCCCTGTGTACATACATTACATTACTGATCCTGCACTGATCCTGAGTTATCTCCTGTATTATACTCCAGAGCTGCACTCACTATTCTCCTGGTGCAGTCACTGTGTACATACATTGCATTACTGATACTGAGTTACATCCTGTATTATACTCCAGAGCTGCACTCACTATTCTGCTGGTGCAGTCCCTGTGTACATACATTACATTACTGATCCTGCACTGATCCTGAGTTATCTCCTGTATTATACTCCAGAGCTGCACTCACTATTCTGCTGGTGCAGTCACTGTGTATACATAACACAAGATGTGGGCAGACCGCTGGATATATTGGGGGAAGAGAACAGAGAATCAGAGAACCTATTATGAGGCTGAAGTATAAATGAGCGGCAGTCACAGAAGTCTTCAGTAAGGGTGGGAGGACATCGGGCTCATCTCAGACCTGTCACTCTGCAGCGCGCACCTGGACAATCCGGGCCCCTTCGTCTCACGTCTGTGGCACCACAAGACCCCACTAATATCCTTGGCATTATTCCCAGTGTGGATTAGCACAGCGGAGGCAGCACACGTCCGCACTGCATGGCCTGTACAGATACTGCTCCACGATATGTGCGTTTTATGGCAGCTGCAGGGTGTGAATAAGACTGAAGGAGCACTATGGCGTTATACAGTAGCAGAGACGAGTGTATATACCCTCTAATAAAGCAGGGGTGGATTGGCCTCGGCCCCCAGACCAGCACCACTTTCTGTATCTGGATCCTCTGGGTTACAGGTGGTTTAGTCTTTGGGACAATGGTGGAGAAATCAGGGGCCACAAGTCCCGGCAGCGCCAGTATAAGCTCGTCATAGTGTACAAGTGTACAAGTGTACAAGCTCTCCTCTTCTTATGGGTACAAAAGAGGGAAACTACTGAAGTATATGGGCACAATGTTTTGCCACTTCGATCAGAGCTATCTTTGTGGGGCTTATAGGTGGCACAAAAGGCAGGGACGTTTGAAGGGTTACTCAAAATCGTAAATTAGCGACCATGGAGGTCTGACCGCTGGGACCCTAGAAGATCCAGAGAAAGGTGTCTGAATCCCCAACACTGGCTCTGCAGAATCCAGCAGAGGTGCAAAATTTGAGTTGAAACTTGATGGCTGCTCCCTCTCCCCAGTCTCACAAGCTCGTTGCCTCGGAGTAACCCTCGACTCTGCTCTATCCTTCAAGCCTCACATCCAAGCCCTCTTCACCTCATGCCGAATACAACTCAAAAATATCTCCCAGATCCGTGGTTTCCTTAACCAAGAATCAGCAAAAACATTAGTGCATGCCCTCATCATGTCCCGCCTTGACTACTGCAACCTCCTGCTCTCTGGCCTCCCTTCCAACACTCTTGCACCCCTCCAATCTATCCTGAACTCTGCGGCCCGCTTAATCCACCTCTCCCCTTGCTATTTCCCAGCCTCGCCACTCTGCCAAGCCCTTCACTGGCTTCCCATCGCCCAACGACTCCAGTTCAAAACACTAACCATGACTTACAAAGCCATCCACAACCTGTCTCCTCCTTACATCTGTGACCTAGTCTCCCGGTACCTACCTGCACGCAACCTCACAAGATCTCCTTCTCTGCTCCTCCCTTATCTCCTCTTCCCACAATCGCATACAAGATTTCTCCCGTGCCTCCCCCATACTCTGGAACGCTCTACCTCAGCATACCAGACTCTCTCCTACCATGAAAAGCTTAAAAAGGAACCTGAAGACCCACCTCTTCCAACAAGCCTACACCCTACAATAGCCCTCAGTCCAGTACACCACTGCGCAACCAGCTCTGTCCTCACCTATTGTACCATCACCCATCCCCTGTAGACTGTGAGCCCTCGCAGGCAGGGTCCTCTCTCCTCCTGTAGACTGTGAGCCCTCGCGGGCAGGGTCCTCTCTCCTCCTGTAGACTGTGAGCCCTCGCAGGCAGGCAGGCAAACACCAACACCAACAACAACGCTTGACCTCCACTCTACTCACAGTCTATGGGACTGTCTGAGAAAGGGGAGCACAGGGTTGACCATTTCTGGCAGTCCCACAGATAACTGGGGATAACACTTGTGGAAATAATTCTCTAGAGTGAGGGACAAGGGGGGGGAAGGGAGGGGGGTAGGGGTGACAATGTATGTAATGTGGAACATGCTGGAAATATAAAGAGCCAAAATTATGACTGAAAGAAGTCGTCGTGGTCTGAGCCGGTTGGAGAACATAAAAAACGTAAAATGACCAGATGGGGAAGACGGTACCTCACAGTGACTGGACTTTCATAATGAAGGGTGTGTAAAGAGCCTAGCAATACCCCTCATCTACTCTAGCATTATGAGAGGTCCATGGCTGATGAAAACGTAAATTGATCACACTTTTGACAATGTGTAACTCTGCAATAAAAGGATACTGTCATAAAACACTGATGAATTACAGCTTATAAATGTGGAGCAGAGCGCCTCCCAGTGGAATCAATACTGCTTTTCAGCTGTAACCTGCTGCACCAGTCTCAGCCCGGACCCCTCCTCGTCACCTGCGATTTGCTTCTTACAGGGTCATGCTTACTGAAAACATACAGCTGCTAAGAATAACGTCGTCCTCCCACACACATGAAGGCCGGCCATTGTCTGGATGGGTCTTGTGACCCTCGCTCTGCACACCCAGTGTTTACCTGTGACTCCCCTCCCCCGCACCGGCAGCCGCAGGTATGCTCAGCTCCACCCGCCGATATTTAGCAAACACAAGCCAAAAACATGACGGCATCACAGGCCGAAGAACGAGGAAACTGAAGAGAAACCGAAGGGATCAGCTCATCAGTATAAACAGGCAAAGAATAGAGGATGTGGGAAGGCAGAAGAGGCAGTGGGCAAATACTGAGGGGGCTAAACCCAAAGCAAGGAGCGGACAAGGAGGGGGCTAAACCCAAAGCAAGGAGCAGGCGAGGAGCGGGCTAAACCCAAAGCAAGGAGCGGACAAGGAGGGGGCTAAACCCAAAGCAAGGAGCGGACAAGGAGGGGGCTAAACCCAAAGCAAGGAGCGGACAAGGAGGGGGCTAAACCCAAAGCAAGGAGCGGACAAGGAGGGGGCTAAACCCAAAGCAAGGAGCAGGCGAGGAGCGGGCTAAACCCAAAGCAAGCAGCGGGCAAGGAAAGGGCTAAACCCAAAGCAAGGAGCGGGCAAAGAGGGGGCTAAACCCAAAGCAAGGAGCGGGCTAAACCCAAAGCAAAGAGCGGGCGAGGAGCGGGCTAAACCCAAAGCAAAGAGCGGGCGAGGAGCGGGCTAAACCCAAAGCAAGGAGCGGGCGAGGAGCGGGCTAAACCCAAAGCAAGGAGCGGGCGAGGAGGGGACTAAACCCAAAGCAAGGAGCGGGCAGGAGCGAGGAGGGGGCTAAACCCAATGCAAGGAGCGGGCGAGGAGGGGGCTAAACCCAATGCAAGGAGCGGGCGAGGAGGGGGCTAAACCCAAAGCAAGGAGCAGGGAGGAGGGGACTAAACCCAAAGCAAGGAGCAGGGGAGGAGGGGACTAAACCCAAAGCAAGGAGCAGGGGAGGAGGGGGACTAAACCCAAAGCAAGGAGCAGGGGAGGAGGGGACTAAACCCAAAGCAAGGAGCAGGGAGGAGGGGACTAAACCCAATGCAAGGAGCGGGCGAGGAGGGGGCTAAACCCAAAGCAAGGAGCAGGGGAGGAGGGGACTAAACCCAAAGCAAGGAGCAGGGGAGGAGGGGACTAAACCCAAAGCAAGGAGCAGGGGAGGAGGGGACTAAACCCAAAGCAAGGAGCAGGGGAGGAGGGGGACTAAACCCAATGCAAGGAGCGGGCGAGGAGGGGGCTAAACCCAAAGCAAGGAGCAGGGAGGAGGGGACTAAACCCAAAGCAAGGAGCAGGGGAGGAGGGACTAAACCCAAAGCAAGGAGCAGGGGAGGAGGGGACTAAACCCAAAGCAAGGAGCAGGGGAGGAGGGGACTAAACCCAAAGCAAGGAGCAGGGGAGGAGGGGACTAAACCCAATGCAAGGAGCGGGCGAGGAGGGGACTAAACCCAATGCAAGGAGCGGGCGAGGAGGGGACTAAACCCAAAGCAAGGAGCGGGCGAGGAGGGGACTAAACCCAAAGCAAGGAGCAGGGGAGGAGGGGACTAAACCCAAAGCAAGGAGCAGGGGAGGAGGGGACTAAACCCAATGCAAGGAGCGGGCGAGGAGGGGACTAAACCCAAAGCAAGGAGCGGGCGAGGAGGGGACTAAACCCAAAGCAAGGAGCGGGCGAGGAGGGGACTAAACCCAAAGCAAGGAGCGGGCGAGCTGCTGAAGAGACTAATAGGGTAGAGCAAAGGGCAAAGAAGGGGGAGAACATTGGAGCGAGCCATTAGCCATAATAGAGCTGCGGCTGACCCCGGATGGAGGACAGGACGGAGTAGAGAAAATGAGATTATTTTTTTCTACAAACCTGGAAACCGGGAGAAAGTGACTATTCTGATCCGTAGTGAAAAGCCTCCTGTACTGGTGGCATTGCCTCTCACCACCGAGCTTGGCCCTTATCTTTTGCAGCCTTTGTCCTCTTTGCCTAATAGGTGTGTGACTATAAAGCTGCGTCCTCACATGATCCAGGCAAAGATAATTACTGAGCTCACTTCTTCCAAAGTCTACACTTCATACAAAGTCTCAGTCATCAGAGGAGCCATGCGTTCCTGAACTACAACTCCCATATAAAGAGGGGAAAACTAAGAAAAGTGACCACGTCACCGAAAACACTACCCCAGGTAACGACCGCAGGACAATAATAACAGGGCTAAGAAGACAAAAAGTCATCATGGACGAAGGGAACTCAGGACTAACAAGTCACATCTTGTGCCGAAAATCCCCCGGGAATAGCTGAGCTGTGAAGTAATGGACAGACTACAGAGCGGACCCTCGTCGGATAATTATAGGGGCCAAGAGTTTCCAATACAGAGAGGTTAATTAGTAATTATCTCAGAATAAAATGAAAATAAAAAAAATATATTATATATATATATATATATATATATATATATATATATATATATATATATATATATATATATATATAAAATTTAAAAAATAAAATAAAATGAATCAAAGAAAATGTATATTTATTGTTTTATTTAGTTAGAGGATTCCATTCCAAATCCTTCTTAAAAGCTTAAAAGAAAAAAAAAAAAATAAAATAAAAATAAAAAAAAACAAATGGAAAATGCTTCCCAATACTTTGTGTGGGATATTCACTTTGCTGAGAAGTTTGAGCTTATTTTTATGACCCTTAAGATGTTTTTTTTTTTTGGAAAACAACTGGAGGGGAAGAGGGACACAAAACAAAAAAATAAAAATAAAGCAAGACAAAACGCAAGTCACTTCTTTCACCAAGGTGGGCATCAGAAGGCCGCAAAAGACACTTAAGGGAAAAGAGAGACAGAGACAGATAACCGCAAATCCCCTGAGTGACTGCAGTGAGCCGCGCGATCAGCTGTGCAGTCACTCAGGTGACCCGCGGCCACAGCTGAAGTCCTCCACCTGAGAGCGGTGGCCACGGGTCACCTGAATGAGGGCACAGCTGATCGCGCGACTTACTTCAGTTGCTGCGTGGAGCTGATAGAGAGCGGTCGTGTTCTACTGCCGCTCCTGTCAGCTTCATGTAGCAGAGCTGGATGCGTCGCGGGATCTCGTGTGGATTACGCCGGACCAGGAGGAGTATTTGGGGATTAATAAAGTGGTAAAGAGGGTGGTTTTTTTTTGGCCTTTTAGTCCAAATAAAGGATTTTTTTCGAGTGTTTGTGTTTATTTACTTTCACTTACAGGTTAATCGTGGGGGGGTTGTCTCAGACGGCTGCCATGATCAACCTAGGACTTAGTGGTAGCTATGGGCTGCTGCCATTAACTCCTTATTACCCTGATTGCCAACGCACCAGGGCTATTTGGGATGAGCTGGGTAGAGTCCCAGGACTGTTGCATCTAATGGATACGGCAATTCCGGGCGTCTGCTGGCTGATATTTTTAGGCTGGGGGGGCTCCCCATAACGTGGGGCTCCCCATCCTGAAAATACCAGCCTTCAGCCATGTGGCTTTATCTTGGCTGGTATCAAAATTGGGGGGACCGCACTTCGTTTTTTAAAATTATTTATATATTTATTGTATTACACGATATAGACCCGCCCACCGGCAGCTGTGATTGGTTGCAGTGAGACAGCTGTCACTCAGCGTGGGGGCGTGTCTGACTGCAACCAATCATAGGCGCCTGTGGGCTAGGGAAGCAGGTATACGAGATGGCATAATGAGCGGCCGACATTTTCAAAAGAGGAAAAGCTGCCAAAGTAGTGTGACAGCCGTGCAGCGCCGCGCCCGTGATCAGTAAGTAAGAGAGAGGGGGGAGAGACCGACCGACAGAGAGACACCAGGAGGGATTTTGAACGATTTAGATTTTACATGCTGAGCATGCTCAGTAGAATGTGACAGAATCCAACAGCGCATTCCGCCGCTTAGCGCATCGCGGTGGAATCCACCACCATAGACAATCGTTAGACACCTTGGCGGATTCTAATGGAATCCGTCAAGGTGCGTTAAGTTAACAACCCAAAAAACGTTACATGTAGCGTTCCCTCCGCCCGACGCTGCGTCAAAATAACGACCCAGCGGATGCAACGCAGACACTTGCGTTACAGTGCGTCGCCAATACAAGTCTATGGAGAATAGCGCAGTGCGTTAACGGACTGCGCTATTCTCCATAGCGGCGGAATGCGCTGAACGCAAGTGTGAAAGCGGCCATACAGACTCAACACCTGAGAGCAGAATTAGGGTATAATCTGTTCCCAGCCATCTGCGGCCACCACTAGGGGCGCTCTTTGGCTTTCTTCCATTGGACTGTATCCAGCAGCCACGTTCCACATAGTGAAGTGCGGAGCTCTGGGGTCAGCGTCCGCCTCAGCCCGGCTCTTACCTCGGAGGAAGCTTTCAGCTCCTATTCCCTGTGCACAACACCACTCCCCAGATTAAGAGCGGCGAGGAGCTCCTCATCCGATGCA